>NC_069503.1:1017978747-1018278747 GCF_027579735.1 Bombina bombina
TATGCTGTTGGTATTCAGCTATGTCTGTCAGACATCATGTCGGACAGACATTGATAAATCGGCCCCATGGTCTGATTAGCTTCACACAGTATTAATGATTTTGTTCATAGAGGGTTATTTAAACAAAATGAACATGAGCAGCAGAAAAAAATTCTACTATCATAACATACCAGGGTGTTTTTTTTATTTTGTTACAATTGAAAACTTTACTGTTTCTATGAATAAATGTTTTGTTTTTATGAAATAGAACAATGTGCTGTATGCTCAGAGCTCTTAGGAACATACTGTATATTTATATAGTACAAATGAATGGCAATTGTACAAAATAACCTAGATACAGTAAAGTTGTGCAATTCGTTCAAAACATCAAAGGAAATTGCAAATAATGATCGCCGTCAAAATTATATATAATGTTATAAAAGTGAGCAATATTTAGTTTAGTAATGCGGGTTTCATGAACACTCTGCATTTCCATTACCTTTATTTCAGTTTAGTGTCAGGAATATCACTGACATACTGCAAGAATTTAGCCTAACGGAAATTGATTTTGCCGGTACATTAAGATGAATACTTTTTCCTTTAAAAAGTATATATAATTATTAAATGGTTTTCTTCATATATATATTTTTTAATGTATAACATGGAAAAGCACTAGATAAATTGCCAAAACATAGAAACTAGCAGCGATTACCGTGGAATGATTTTAAACAAATAATGTGCTGCAGAGAAAAAAAAAATAACAAAGATATAGAAAGGTCAAAATTGAAACGTGGGTGGGTAAATTTATATTTTAAAAAGAAACATTTTTGTAAAATACTTTTATATGGAATGACTGCAGTAAGCAAAGTCCCCAAACAGATACAAATACTACCTGCTTAACCCTTTCAGGACTGGCCTAATTTGTCTAATTTGTTCCGATGTAAACAAATCGAAATCACGCAATCGTTCATGCGATTGTGAGATTTCAATGATGGGATTGGTTCAGGGGGGCATGCCTATGAGATAATTTAGCCCATATTGACTTCCGAATCTATAAGAATCTAAGTTGGGGATCCCCATAAGAGAAAGTATCAGCTGGACACTTGTGATACTGGCATTTATATAGTCTGTTATGTGCATTAAGAGTCTGAGAGATTGTATTGTTGAATGAGCAGTGTGAATGTTTATCTGGTAATAACACATATATGTTTTAGCTGTTTAAGAGATTTTTTATCTTTTATCTGAATTTTGGATTTTAACCATTGATGGGTTTTAGTTATACTCTGATTGATTTTTATATTGATTAAAATTGCTATTTTATTTTATACTAGTATTGGTTCATTTATCTATTTTATATAAGGTGACATCGATCTATTTGACACAAAGTGATACCACATATCTATAAATCCTACTGCTTTTTAGCGCCTTCTATACCTATTGCTTTACTAATTTATATCTTTTGAATTGTCTAGGGAGGAGACAATTACCATAGTTAGGCATAGTAGGATTGGTCTAGCGCTGTACTCTATCTATCTTTTGTTATATGACTCAGGCACCGCCTCCAGACCACTATCTCATTCAGGAAGCATTGATGGCTTCAGTACAGCCAAACGGCACTAAAGCCCAGCGCAGTTATGACGGCATAGAACGTCCTAAAATCGTGAAGGGGTTAATCTATTAAAACGTAACAAAAGAAATAATAACAAGCACTTTTACACTAATAAGAAAAGTGTATCAACTCAGTAACCCAACAAATACACGTACCTAATGTTCCATTAATGGCCCAATTCAAATCTCTTATAAAGACAAATACACATATCTCTATATTTCTGTAACACAACACATTTATTGCACGTATGTTACTTATTAGTATCACTACACACTATTTAAAGGGATTAATCAATAACAAGCCCTTCAACCTGTGATGTAATCGCTAAATACGCACAAATTGCCATTTTGTTTGTCAACAATCGTCTCCACTTGTTTTAAAGAAGATATTGAGAGATTAATGAGGCTAATCATGATTTTGTGTTGTTTTCTAGAGGTAACTATTTTGAGCTTTAGGGGTATTATCAGCAGGAACATTTTAGTATTCTGATCACTAGAGAAACAAACTGCTAATATGTTTAGAAATTGTTATTTGCCAAAAACAAGTGCAACTGATTTCACTGCAGCTTGAAAGAGGAGACCAGGGCTCCTATTTAACAAAGGTCGGTCGGACCTGATCCGACAGTGCGAATCAGGTCCAACAGACCTCGCTGAATGCGGAGAGCAATACGCCCCCTGCAGATTTGAGGCCAATTGGCTGCCAGCAGGGGGTGTCAATCAACCTGATCGTACTCGATCGGGTTGAATTGCGGCAATGTCTGTTCGTCTGCTCAGAGCAGACGGACAGGTTATGGAGCAGCGGTCTTTAGACCGCTGCTTCATAACTGGTGTTTCTGGCGAGCCTGCAGGCTCGCCAGAAACACGGGCCCTCAAGCTCCATCCGGAAATTGATAAATGGGCCCCCAGTTGTTGTTTAAATGTGAAGGGAGTAAAGGAATAGCTCCTTTAGTCTTTCTACACCCTTCGTTAGGTAGGGAGAGGTACAACAACATAATTCATTTGTTTAATAACATTATTACAATATAGGGCAGACAGCCCTCTGTGCGGCTCTGGCTTGGTCCCCTTTCCTTCTTGCACCTACATGGGAGCCTGATAAGCTTTCAGGTAATGCTATAGTAGTTTCTGGTTTTTAATGAAATTCTCTTGTATCTAGCTGGGAGGGAGCATGGTTTCTGTAGGAGATCTACCCTTATCACCTTCAACCAAGCAACTACTTTTCTGAGCCTGACAAATAAACCAATAAACATTTAAAAGGATATGAAACCCAATTTCTTTATTTTATGATTCAGATAGAGCATTTAATTTTAAGCAAATGTCTAATTTACTCCTATTATTAATTTGTATTCATTCTCTTGGTATCTTTATTTGAAAACAAAACAAAACAGGAATGTAAGCTTAGGAGACATTAAGCCACCAATCATAAAGCACTACTCAGGTGCTGAACAAAAAATGGGCCTGCTTCTAAGCTTACATTCCTCTTGTGTTTTTTTCAAATAAAGATACCAAGAGAACGAAGAAAAATTGATAATAGTAGTACATTAGAAAGTTGCTATAAGAATATATATATGTAACAATACTGACACCATTTTGTATTGACTCATACATTTTGTGTAAGCATACCATTTTAAGATGAGTTTATTATAGTTCATTATAAGGTAGTTATTAAGCTGTGAGAAAAATATGAAGCTCAACACTTTGGGGTCTATTTATCAAAGCGTCAACTGAAAATACGCTGGAATTCCGCATCGTATTTGTCACAAGATTGATCCGTCGTAGTTATCAAAGCATCAAGATCGGCAAATGTTGAAATTTGTTTATGTAAAATACAATCCCGCAATCTCAATTCAACGCAGATCGATGCGAGTTGAAAACCATGGTATTCGAGCGGAATCGTGTTCAATCGCCCTCCTAATCGACACTATTTGAAGCTCTCATGAAGTTATAACAAATTCTACATTTACGCTCGCGTCTTATATGCATAATCACATGATTTATGATATCAGCCAATCTGATTCAAATACACATTATAAACTATCACTAACTAATTCAATTGCTCTATATTTGTGTCATTGATCCCTCATCAGACCTTGTAAGTGACATTTGTGACATTGTGTATTATACTTTGAAAGTATGTATATGTGCATTTAGTATTAAAGATAAACATTGATGCTGACATTAGGACACAGTGTAATATTTTAGACAAGGATTTTAAACTTCGAATTGATGTTTGATTCAATAGAATCTTAAGCTGATAGCTCAAAAGGATAGCCCACCTTGAGGTTTGAAGTAAGGCATACATGGGAAATAGGTCAGTATAACATAATACAAATATTAGGATACATACAGTACATGACATAACAGTTAGTTCCTGAAAAGAAAGGATCTAGTATGCAAAATGAATGCCTAATGTGCTGTCTACCTCCACAGTGATAAATGAGGCCACTCTTGGATCTCCACTATAAATGGTTAAGTTATAGGAGGTGGTTGTTTACACAGGAGACCGCTTTTAGATCTCCAATAACAGATCTCATTTTTTATTGTTAACTGACGGCCAGATTACGAGTTTTGCAAGTTATTTCCACTGCTCACCTTTAATAGCGCTGCTATTACAGGTTTTCCAAAAACCTGCGTTTGCGGGCAATATGGCAGCGTTGAGCTCCATACTGCACACAAATACCAGCGCTGCTTTGAGCTGGTTTTACATGCTCGTGCACGATTTCCCCATAGACATAAATGGGGAGAGCCAGCTAAAAAAAAGCCTAACACCTGCAATAATGGAGCCTAAAGCTCTGTAACGCAGCCCCATTGATTCCTATGGGGAAAGAAAATTTATGTTAAAACCTAACACCCTAACATAAACCCCAAGTCTAAACACCCCTAATCTGCTGCCCCCACATCGCCACCACCTACATTACACTTATTAACCCCTAATCTGCTGCCCCCGACATCGGCGCCACCTACATTACTCTTATTAACCCCTAATCTGCTGCCCCCGACATAGCCGCCACCTACATTACACTTATTAACCCCTAATCTGCCGTCCCCAACATCGCTGCCACCTACCTACACTTATTAACCCCTAATCTGCCGCCCCCAATGTCGCCGCCGCCACCACTATACTAAAGTTATTAACCCCTAAACCTGATTGGAACAGCCAATAGAATGTGAGGTCAATCCTATTGGGTGATTGGATCAGCCAATAGAATTAAAGCTCAATTCTATTGGCTGATTACATCAGCCAATAGTATTTTTTACCCCTTAATTCCGATTGGCTGATAGAATTCTATCAGCCAATCAGAATTCAAGGGGCGCCATCTTGGATGACATAATTTAAAGGAAACTTCATTCTTGAAGAGCCATCGAAAGAAGACGATCCTCTGCGCCAGATGTCTTGAAGATGGAGCCGCTCTGCGTCGGAAGGATGAAGATAGAAGATGCCGTCTTCTACCCGCCTGGAGGACGACTTCTTGCCGCTTGGATGAAGACTTATCCTGGATTTGTTGAGGACTTCTTGCTGCTTGGATGAAGACTTCTCACAGCTGGATGAGGATGGATGTCCGGTCTTCAAAAACTGTAAGTGGATCTTCGAGGGTTAGTGTTAGGTTTTTTTAAGGGTTTATTGGGTGGTTTTTAATTTTAGATTAGGGACTTTGGGCAATGTAAAAGAGCTAAATGCCCTTTTAAGGGCAATGCCCATCCAAATGCCCTTTTCAGGGCAATGGGGAGCTTAGGTTTTTTTAGGTAGGTTTTTTTTTTGGGGGGGGGTTGGTTGTGTGGGTGGTGGGTTTTACTGTTGGGGGGTTGTTTGTATTTTTTTTACAGGTAAAAGAGCTGATTTCTTTGGGGCAATGCCCTGCAAAAGGCCCTTTTAAGGGCCATTGGCAGTTAAGTGTGGGCTAGGGTTTTTTTTATTTTGAGGGGGCTTTTTTATTTTGATAGGGCTATTAGGTTAGGTGTAATTAGTTTAAATATTTGATCATTTTTTTTCATTTTGTGTAATTTAGTGTTTATTATTTTTTGTAATTTAGATAAATGTATTTTGTTAATTTAATTTATTTAATTTTAGTGTAATGTTAGGTTTTAGTGTAAGACAGGTTAGGTTTTATTTTACAGGTAAATTTGTATTTATTTTGACTAGGTAGCTAGTAAAAAGTTAATAACTATTTACTAACTAGTCTACCTAGTTAAAATAAATACAAACTTACCTGTGAAATAAAAATAAAACATAAGCTAGATACAATATAACTATTAGTTATATTGTAGCTATCTTAGGTTTGATTTTACAGCTATTTATTTACTTTTAAATAGGAATAATGTAGGTATTAATTGTAATTTTTATTTGGGATTATTTTAATTATGTTAAAGTTAGTGGGTGTTAGGGTTAGGGTTAGGGTTATGGTTAAGTTTATGGGTTAATAACTTTAGTATAGTGGCGGCGACATTGGGGGCAGCAGATTAGGGGTTAATAAGTGTAGTTAGGTGGCGATGATTTTGGGGGCAGCAGATTAGGGGTTAATAACAGTAATGTAGGTTACGGCGATGTTAGGGACAGCAGATTAGGGGTTAATAAGTGTATGTAGGTGGCGACGACATTGGGGGCAGCAGATTAGGGGTTAATAATATTTAACTAGTGTTTACGATGCGGGAGTGCGGCAGTTTAGGGGTTGATATGTTTATTATAGTGGTGGCGATGTCCGGATTGGCAGATTAGGGTTTAATACTTTTATTTTAGTGTTTGCGATGCTGGAGGGCCTCAGTTTAGGGGTTAATAGGAAACACCCAACCTGTAAAGCAACATACCCCGTTTTCAGTGAGGCGAGTGGAGACAACTGCAGCTATCCGATACCAGAGGCAAATGAAAGTCACGTGACCGGAGGGTCGTATGACGTCAGACGCCGAGACTGGTGAGAGGAGTCGGAGCGGAGCGGCAGCATTCGGTTGGAAGTCGTACAACCAGAACAGGTGAGCTGCTTGAAGGTTTTCACAGAATCGCCAACATTACCTGGAGTAAGAGGGGACACTGCATTGGAGAGGAATACTCACAGTGAGGATCGGAGGGTGTCACCGAGAGCGGTAAGACTTCTTTTCATTACTTTCAAAGCCTTTACTTTTTGCAATTTCTTGGTTGGCAAATGTTAGTGTACTTTGTAACACTTTACTTATGAGTTTTATGGTACAGTTTTGTAACGTAAAACCCATAACTACTGACTTTCAGTTTACGGTACAGATCTTGTAGTTATAGGCTGTACCGCTCACTTTTTGGCCGGACAGGCAAACTCGTAATACTGGCGCTATGGAAGTCCCATTGAAAAAGGACTTTTTAAAAAGTGCGGTAGTTACGTTGCGTGACGGCCAAAAAAGTGTGCGGTACAGCTGTACCTACAAGATTCGTAATACCGGCGGTAGTGAAAAAGCAGACTTTAGACTTAATCTAACTTTTTAAATGAACATAGTAGGAACAATGAAGAAGGAACCATCAACAGGAATATTCCATAAAAATCAAATGAGCAATTAAAAAACTTAAGTTACTTTATGGTGTGAGTAGAGAGATTATGTATTCGATTTCATATGACTACCTCTATCATATGAGCAGTAATTAATAATGACTCAGGGACTCTAAGCTGCAGTACTGTATTACAGTGGGAGAGAGTTATAGAGGGAGTGGGATAGGTTAGTGGAGAAGTTTGTCTGACAGGCCATCTGTTGCTGCTATATTTAATGTGTATTATTTTTGATGGGAGGCTGGGAAGTGCTATCTCGGCCACTGACAGCACACCCCAGTATTAGAATAATAGTATGTGACCAAATAACAACAAATGTTGCCTCGCCTTCAGGCCATGTACAAAAGAAACCCGGTATGCTAGTGGGTTTTGCTGTGAGTACAAAAGTATTCAGTGGGGAACTTTAAGCATCTTGTACCCACTCTCCAGTGTGAAGGTCTGGGTGTATAAGGCTGATGTGCCGTATGGTGTGTCATGGAACTAACTATGGGGTGTAGATTTTGATGTTAAGGTCTAGTCATGTTACAGCTCTACCATCTGTAATAGCCTGTCTGGGCTAAGGGGCCAAGATAGGGAAGTGACTGTCTTGTTGCTTTGCCCTAAGGTTATAGATTATGTAAAAGCATATTCAAAAAGCAATGGCAGCAGTTATATAATGCTAGAGAATAACAGGTAAATAGTGGTTCTAGGAACATACGGCTAGATTACGAGTTTTGCGGTATGAGGGGTGAGGTGCTAACTTGCACGTTATTGTCACCGCTCACTTCCCTACAGCGTTGGTATTACAGGTTTATAAAAACCCGGCGTTATCAGGCAAGAAGTGAGCATAGAGCAAAATTGAGATCCATACCTCACTCCAATACCAGCGCTGCTAAAAGCTGCGGTGAGCTGGTTTTACATGCTCGTGCATGATTTCCCCATAGACATCATTGGGGAGAGCCGGCTGAAAAAAAACTAACACCTGCAATAAAGGAGCGTAAAGCTCCGTAACGCAGCCCCATTGATTCCTATGGGGAAACTAAATTTTTGTTTACACCTAGCACCCTAACATGAACCCTGAGTCTAAACATCCCTAATCTTACACTTATTAACCCCTAATCTGCCGCCCCTGACATCGTTGACACCTACATTATACTTATTAACCCCTAATCTGCCGCTCCGGACATCACCGCCACTAGAAAAAACATATTAACCCCTAAACTGCCGTACTGCCACATCGCAAACACTAGTTAAATATTATTAACCCCTAATCTGCTGCCCCTAACATAGCCGCCACCTACCTACATTTATTAACCCCTAATCTGCCTCCCCAACGTCGCCGCCACTATACTAAATTTATTAACCCCTAAACCTAAGTCTAACCCTAACTCCCCCTAACTTAAATATAATTAAAATAAATCTAAATAAAAATTGCTATCATTAACTAAATAATTCCTATTTAAAACTAAATACTTACCTATAAAATAAACCCTAAGCTAGCTACAATATAACTAATAGTTACATTGTATCTAGCTTAGGGTTTATTTTTATTTTACAGGCAAGTTTGTATTTATTTTAACTAGGTAGACTAGTAAGTAAATAGTTAGGAACTATTTAATAACTACCTAGCTAAAATAAATACAAATTTACCTGTAAAATAAAACCTAACTAGAGTTAAACTAACACCTAACCTTACACTACAATTAAATAAATTACCTAAATTAAATACAATTACCTAAATTACAATAAAAAACAAACACTAAATTACACAAAAGAAAAAAAAGAAATTATCAGATATTTAAACTAATTACACCTAATCTAATAGCCCTATCAAAATAAAAAAAAAACCCTAGCCTACAATAAACTACCAATAGCCCTTAAAAGGGCCTTTTGCAGGGCATTGCCCCAAAGAAATCAGCTCTTTTACCTTTTAAAAAAATACAAACACCCCCCAACAGTAAAACTCACCACCCACAAAACCAACCCCTCCAAATAAAATCCTAACTAAAAAAACCTAAGCTCCCCATTGCCCTGAAAATGGCATTTGGATGGGCATTGCCCTTAAAAGGACATTTAGCTCTTTTTCAAATGCCCAAACCCTAATCTAAAACTAAAACCCACCCAATAAACCCTTAAAAAAAGTCTATTACTATCCCCCGAAGATCAACTTGCAGTTTTGAAGACCGGACATCCATCCTCAACGAGGCCGGGAGAAGTCTTCATCCAAGCGGCAAAAAGTCCTCAACGAAGCCGGGAGAAGTCTTCATCCAAGCCGGCAGAAGTGGTCCTCCAGACAGGCAGAAGTCTTCATCCAGACGGCATCTTCTATCTTCATCCATCTTCAAGACATCCGGCATGGAGCATCCTCTTCAATCAAAGTCTTCTTCCCGAATGAAGGTTCCTTTAAGTGACGTCATCCAAGATGATCAGCCAATTGGAAGGTGAAAAAATCCTATTGACCGATGCAATCAGCCAGTAGGATTGAGTTTCAATCCTATTGGCTGATCCAATCAGCCAATAGGATTGAGCGCGCATTCTATTGGCTGATTGGAACAGTTAAGCGTGGGGTTTGTGTAGGTTTGAGTCCTAGTGCAAGTTGTAGCAAAAATAATAGCGTGAGTTATTAAGTCTCACCTAATTTGTTTGCAAGTTAGAGTCTTGCGACAACGGAAGTTAAGTATTTCGCTTTAAGGGTGTTAAAGGGTTAAAAGTCCCTTATATAAGCATATAGTTTAGTTTAAATATCACTGGAGCTGAATGGTCATTTGATGCTTGTTGCTTAATTGCTTATTTCATTGTTAATCTTATTGTGTTGTGAATGTGGGGTCTGTTTAAAGGGCTTAGTGATAAGTGCTGTAGCTGTTGAATACTGTGCTAATGAAGAAAAGTTCCTGACTCCCTGTACATAATGTTGTAATGTGACATGACAGGATGTATCTTAAAAAATAGATTGGTATGTGAAAACCCTTTCTTTTTGTTTTATGTAATTAAACAGAGATTCTGTGTATTTTATCTGTAAGAAGTGTTTGTCTGATGTTTGACTGTGTCTCGTATTACATGTAAAAGGTTTACTCCCCACTAAATATCTGAGGATTTATTATCTTGCCTAAAAATTATTTGTTTACGTCTCAATTTGCTGGGAAATGGCCATTCTTAGCAAGTTCGGACAATTTTAGATACATTTTAAATTTGGTGGAGAGTTCATCTTGTCGTATTTCTAATGTCCCTGTTATGTTTGAAATATATGTTTTCCTTAAAGGGATAGAACGTTAATAAAATATGTTTTCTGTGTCTTTAAAAGTTTGATGTATGTTAAAATTGCTAAAGAATTAATGTTGGGAGTGAATCTACGGTATGCAAGTTGATATAAGTTTGTGTGTGTATCGCTGCAAAAGCTGACCTTGGTGCTTTTTTATCTGTGGTTTCTGACTGGTAATTAAGGCTAGAGCTGTGTGTGCATCGGTGTTTCTTAGCTAAGAAATCTGACGCTGTAATGATTTGCTTGAAATGTTATTGCTGTAACTTGATTTTAAAGTCATGTAATAATAAAAATGTGCACAATGCTTAATTCTGTGTGTCAATAATAGGATTGATGAGAGATTTGATGTGTCTAAGGCATATAAATATATTGTTTTTGCAAGTCAACTAACTAAGGAATTTGTAAGTGCGATGATGTGCGTGATTTTAGGTCTGGTAAATAAGAGAGTTTTTCTGGCAAGTGATTAATAGGTTGATTTAAGTATGTTCAAGATTTATGCAAGGAGCTTGTGAAAAAGGAGAAAACTATACACAGTATGTTATTAAATGTATATAAAGTATTTTGGCCTTTTTCTTTTGCAAGTAGAGTAATTCAGTAGCCTATTACAATGGGTTGAGTTATAGATAATAGCATATCTCATTTTCCTTATCTGATATTTGTCTGGAAACCTGGAGCTCAATACTAAGACAGAGCAATGGAAAAGTGTCATTTTATTGCTTAACTATCCTGTACTTCACAGAGAGTGTAATTTCTTCTTCTGACTGTGGTTACTTAGGCTATTCAATAGATGAGGCTCCAGTATACAAACTTTTACAATTAGTGGGTATACCACAGGCTGAATCAGCTATTTCAAATGCCAAAATAGGGGTGAAGGAGCTATTTGTAAACAATTAAATACACTCCATCAGGTAAGATGGATCTTTGGGTACAATTTAAAGGGGAGAAAATTTTGGGGCAAACTGTCCTTTTAATCTATTAGTTTAAATTATTATTCTTTTTAGAAATTTCATTTTGTTGTAAACAATTATTATATTTAGTCAGACAGCTGCAACAATGTTGAATATTAAATTATATTGAAAAAATGAAATCAAATAATTGTGTATTTATTAGAATCCTGATTATATTAAAGTATAGCATAGCGTGTAATGGCTACGTGGCTGGTTACTGCCACCAATAAACTGGGTTCTGAAGCTTTTTCCAAAATTATTTGTGACAAACATGATTCTTTAACAGAGAGTTTGCACTATGCATGCAAACAGAAACAATAAAGCAGTGGCAATGCCAGTATTATCTGACCTTTCCCAGAATATAGTATTGTGTGTTCTCTTTGTCAATTTATGATTAGGGATTTTATTTGTAAATGTGCAACTAGAGTTTATTGATCTTCTAAAGTGATTGCATTATTAGCATGATTTTATAGTATTGTGCAGGGTAACATTTACAGAACAATAGCTAAACGTTGTTATAGGATTTGAATTATTTGTAGGGTTTGTTAGAATGTGGTATTTTTCAGTGCTTTGTTTCAGTGAGTGATTAGAACATCCAATTGGATTTCAGTAGCTCTCATCCTATTGGCTGATTTGAATTTGAAGATTAATATCAGCCAATAGGAATGCAAGGGTCGCCATATTTAATTGCGTATCTTAAATTCACTATTCAGTGTACAGCGATGATCATACGAAGAGGATCCTCCATGCTCCATGGTTCTGCGGTCACCGGTCTTCAATTCCGCGGTCCAGGATGAAGATAGAAGAGGTCGCCGCTTGGAAGAAGACTTCAC
Organism: Bombina bombina; assembly: GCF_027579735.1. Taxonomy (NCBI): domain Eukaryota; kingdom Metazoa; phylum Chordata; class Amphibia; order Anura; family Bombinatoridae; genus Bombina; species Bombina bombina. The sequence goes on from NC_069503.1 coordinate 1,017,990,854, forward strand.
CGCCAGACTTCAGGAATCGGTCACCTTGTGGAAGCAGACTTCACTGCCGGGCTTTAGGAACCGTGAGTACCTATCTGGGGGTTAGAGTTAGGCTTTTTTTTAAATTTTGTTTTTTTTTAGTTTTTAGATTAGGGATTTCTGGGCAGTCTTAAAAGAGCTGAATGGCCTTTTAAGGGCAATGCCCATACAAATGCCCCTTTAGAGGCATGGGTAGTTAAGGATTTTTTAGTGTTAGTTTTTTTTATTTTGGGGTGTTTGGTGGGTGAGGGGTTATACTGTTAGAGGCGGACTTAGTATTTTTTTAAGGAAAAGAGCTTTTTTATTTTCATAGGGATTAGGGTTTTTTTTATTTTTGATAATCTTGTTTATTATTTTCTGTAATTTTAGCTTAATTTAAATTTAGTAATGTTAGATTTTTTATTTTAATTGTAATTTAGGATTATTTTAATTTATGTAATGGGGTTAATTTAGGGGGTGTTAGGTTAGGGGGCTTAGGGATTAGTTAATTGCGATGTGGGTTATTGACGGATTAGGGGTTATTAGTTTAAATAGCTAGATTGCGTTGTGGGGGATGGTGGATTAGGGGTTAATAGTTTAAATAGATACTTTGCAATGTGGGGGCATTGTGGATTAGGGGTTAATAGATTTAATAGATAGTTTGCGTTGTGGAGGCATTGCAGATTAGGGGTTAATATATTAGTCATTGCAGTGGGGGGTTGTGGTTGAGTGGTAGATATTGCGCATGCGTTAGGTGTTTGATTTGATTTTAAGGTTGGGCTACCATAGTAACCTATTAATGTTTTAGAATTTGGGCATCGGGTGGAAGCGTTAACACAACGCTAACTTACACCTACACGAAAAGAACGACCGTTTCAATGGAAACCTGGTACTAAAATGGAGCTGTAAATTACTTTTAGCTTTCGGCGGCTTTGGTAGCTTACGGCTCCATTTTTAACGGCTCAATGGAAGCGAGCTCTGTGTCGGCTGTGGAACAGCCAATAGAATGAGAGCTGCTTAAATCCTATTGGCTGATTGGAACAGCCAATAGGATTTTAGCAGCTCTAATCCTATTGGCTGATTGAAATCTTTCAGCCAATAGGAATGCAAGGGACGCCATCTTGGATGACATCACTTGCATTGAAGTTCCAGTTTACGACGACGAACGTATGAAGAGGATGCTCCGCGCCGGATGTCTTCAGGATGGACCCGCTCCGCGCCGGATGGATGAAGATTGAAGATGCCGTCTGGATGAAGACTTCTTGCCGTCTGGATGAGGACTTCGCCGGCTGGATGAAGATTGAAGAGGCCGTCTGGATGAAGACTTATTGCCGGCTGGATGGATCCTTCAAGCGGAACTTCAATAACTGTAAGAGGATCATCGAGGGTTAGTGTTAGGTTTATGTAAGGTTTTTTTGGGTGGGTTTTATTTTTAGATTAGGGTTTGGGCATGTATAAGAGCTAAATGCCCGTGGGTTTTACTGTTGGGGGTTGTTTGTATTTTTTTACAGGTAAAAGAGCTGATTTCTTTGGGGCAATGCCCCACAAAAGGCCATTTTAAGGGCCATTGGTAGTTTATTGTAGGCTAGGGTTTTTTTTTATTTGGGGGGGCTTTTTTATTTTGATAGGGCTATTAGATTAGGCGTAATTCTTTTTTATTTTTGATAATGTTTTTTTTTTCTTAATTTAGTGTTTGTTTTTTTTGTAACAGTTTTTTTCATTTGATAATGTAGTACTTTTAATAAGGTTTAATAGTATATTTAAATAATTTGAGTAGGGTTAGGGTTTTTTAATATGTAATTTAGTTAATTTAACTGGTAGTTTAATTTAATTGTAGGATAATAGTTAGGGTAGGTTAATTATTAGTTTAAAATAGTTTATTTTAATTCTACAGGTAAGTTTACATTTATTTGAACATAGGGATGTAATTTTAATTTAAAGTTAGCGGTTTGTTAGGTTTAGGGGTTGATAGCTTAATTTAGTTTTTGGCAATGTGGGGGGCTGACGGTTTAGGTGTTAGGGGTTAACAACTTTATTTACAGTTGTGCTCATAAGTTTACATACCCTGGCAGAATGTATGATTTCTTGGCCATTTCTCAGAGAATATGAATAATAACACAAAAACTTTTCTTTCACTCATGGTTAGTGTTTGGCTGAAGCCATTTATTATCAATCAACTGTGTTTACCCTTTTTAAATCATAATGACAACAGAAACTACCCAAATGACCCTGATCAAAAGTTTACATACCCTGGTGATTTTTGCCTGATAACATGCACACAAGTTGACACAAAGGGGTTTGAATGGCTATTAACGTTAATCATCCTCACCTGTGATCTGTTTGCTTGTAATTAGTGTGTGTGTATAAAAGGTCAATGAGTTTCTGGACTCCTGACAGACCCTTGCATCTTTCATCCAGTGCTGCACTGATGTTTCTGGATTCTGAGTCATGGGGAAAGCAAAAGAATTGTCAAAGGATCTGTGGGAAAAGGTAGTTGAACTGTATAAAACAGGAAAGGGGTATAAAAAGATATCCAAGGAATTGAGAATGCAAATCAGCAGTGTTCAAACTCTAATCAAGAAGTGGAAAATGAGGGGTTCTGTTTGATAACATACTGCATTCATCTTGCCATCAATTCTGACCAAATTTCCTGTGCCTTTGTAGCTCACACATCCCCAAAACATCAGCGATCCACCTCCGTGTTTCACAGTAGGAATGGTGTACCTTTCACCATAGGCCTTGTTGACCCCTCTCCAAATGTAGCTTTTATGGTTGTGACCAAAAAGCTAAATTTTTGTGTCATCACTCCAAATGACTTAGTGCCAGAAGGTTTGAGGCTTGTCTCTGCTGTTTGGCGTATTGTAAGCGGGATACTTTGTGGCATTTGCGTAGTAATGGTTTTCTTCTGGCGACTCAACCATGCAGCCCATCTTTCTTCAAGTGCCTCCTTATTATGCATCTTGAAACAGCCACACCACATGTTTTCAGAGAGCCCTGTATTTCACCTGAAGTTATTTGTGGGTTTGTCTTTGCATCCTGAACAATTTTCCTGGCAGTTGTGGCTGAAATTTTAGTTGGTCTACCTGACCGTGGTTTGGTTTCAACAGAACCCCTTATTTTCCACTTCTTTATTAGAGTTTGAACAGATTACAGGTGAGGATGGTTACCTTTAATAGCCATTCAAACCCCTTTGTGCCAACTTGTGTGCATGTTATCAGTCCAAAATCACCAGGGTATGTAAACTTTTGATCAGGGTCATTTGGGTAGTTTCTGTTGTCATTATGATTTAAAAAGAGTAAACACAGTTGATTGATAATAAATGGCTTCAGCCAAACACTAACCATGAGTGAAAGAAAAGTTTTTGTGTTATCATTCATATTATCTGAAAAATGGCCAAGAAATCATAAATTCTGCCAGGGTATGTAAACTTATGAGCACAACTGTATGTTGCGGCGGGGTTGGGGAGAGGCAGGATAAGGGTTAATAACTTTATTTAGGTTGCGGCAGGGTCGGGGAGCGGCACGATAGGGGTTAATAACTTTATTTAGGTTGCAGCGGGGTCGGGGAGCGGCGGGATAGGGGTTAAAAATTTTAGTATAGTGGCGGCGTTTAGTGACAGGGTATAAATAAAGTTGGGAAAAAGCCGAATAGACACGAGATTGATGACTGTTAGTTAACAACAGTCCGATGCTCATTGCCCCGTACTTGGTGCGCGTCTTTTTGCCTTCTTTTTTTATAAATAAGGAGAGCGTATTGAGATACGCGGTCGCGATGTTAGGCGAGCGTATTGGTGCTGGCGAATGCAACACAGTTGACGGCTTGATAGATATCCCCCAAAGACTATCCTTCTCTGGACTGTGCCTTTACTGTTGGAGTTGAGGACCTGTTACGCTGTTACAGAGTCATCCACAGCTAAATTAGGGGAGTATTGTTTTAACTTGTTTACTTATATTGCTTGTTTTGTATTCTTTTGTAATTGTGTTATTTTTATTGATCATATTATTTATAAGAAGTCATATAGCTTTGTCTGCAGAACACTATGCCCTATTTGTATTAGTACACATTATAGTTTATGTACTTAATCAAAGTAACCCTACAGATAAGTGTAACTCCACTGTAAGTGTAAGTCCACTGAGTATAGAGAATATGTTTGCACCTTTATAGTTTAAAGAAAATGCTGCAATATCTCAGAATATTCTAGACCCTTCACCATTGTAGAACACAGAAGGTTCCTCCATGTTTCTATACCGCCCCTTAATATTTAAGCGAAGAAGGGATATATGTGTCTTACAGTGGAGAAAGTTATGAGAATAGGAAGTTTTTGTAGGAATTTCCTATTGTAATCATTCCTTAGTGTATTGTCAAACTACTTGAAATAAAAGATAGAGGACACCTCTCAGCTAGAAATTTATATCAATTATACAGAGAAATATGAGTTTTGGGAGTAATATAATTATATTGATATTGATGGTTTATGTTCTAATTATAATGGCTCTTATTGGATCTGTGTTATGAAAGCAAATGTATTCTTCCCTTTATTAACTGTGGTATGGTATCTGCTATTTGATTTTTGTAATTCCAGGTGTTTGTCAGCGAAAGGAATTATCTTACCATAAAGATGTGTTTACCTTTAAAAAGATTGTGTATTTTTTATTTTTATTTATTATTTTGGTAATACATATCACACATTACCATAAATCCATGTAGACATAATATTACCAGTTATTGTCATTTTAGCTTAACAATTAGTAATAACAAATAACATTCAACTTAACAAAATTAACGTGTTACACCAACGGGATTTGGCTATAGGTATATTCGGTGGTCTATTGGGTTTCAATAATAAGTTAAATATAAACCAGTTCTTAAATTGCATGTCTCAACTAATGGCTATGTTTAGTGAAGAATAAGGTACTGGTAATAATGGGTTATGGGTGAGGGGGGGGGGGGGAGAAAGGGGGTATGGGGAAGACATACCTGGGTTCCGGCACGAGATGTCCCCCCAAGTCGATCGGTCTCATTAGTAGCGTGTTTTGCAGTTGTGTAGAGTGTTGTACTTGGTGTTTATTCTTATGTGAGTGCATGGATTCCTCACAGTAAAATTTGGCTTCTAGAAAAAATGTCATCTTATTACGTTTAAGGTAACCGTATTCCTCTAATCCCAATAATTCTGTGACTCTCTCTGTCCACATCTACAATGAGGGGAGGTCAGTGTTTTCCATGAGTGTGCTATCAATGATCTGGCTCCATTGAGACCAATTTGAAGGAGGAGAGATTTTATTTTGCATAATGATTTGGAGAGGTCAATGAGAAGCTCTAAGTTAGAGGTTAATTTGAAATTTATGTCTATGATTGATTGAAAATGAAAGTCAATTGCAGTCCAAAGTGGTCTGAAGTTTCTGCATTGTCACCACATATGTAGAAGGCTACCATGTTTTCCGCACCCTTTCCAGCAATTTTGTGATGAGCCGGGATAGATTGTTTTTAATATGAATGGGGTGAGATACCAACGGAGCATTATTTTATAATTCATTTCCAGAATTGGTGGGGACAATGAAGATTTTTGGTTAATTGAAAATGTCGATCCCATTCCTTTTGATTCCATGGCATGCCTAATTCATTATTCCATTTTGGCCACAATTGTGTTTTGTTATGTTCTATCAGGAGTTTACGGGATAAGGAGAGAGAGCTTTGAATTAACATTCCCTTATCGCATATGTTTTCGAATGGAGTGAGTGGTCTCAATAGATCAGATTTGTGTGATGAAGTGTGTATGAAGTGGTGTAATTGGGCATATTTTAACCATTTTGCAAATTTCCCTTCTGCAATGTCGTCCAGTTTCTGTTTTTCAATAAGTTTCCCATTCTTTATAAATCTAAATAGGGGGATTGTATATCCCCCATTCATTGAGTCTCCGAAACCCTTTGTCTAGCACTCCTATTATTTCCGTGTTTAGAACTATTGGGAACAATGGTGATCGGCTTGTGGATGTGTGTGGTTTGGAAGCTAATATTGTATCCCAGTTTTTAAATAATTGTTTGTGAATATCTAAGTGTCGATACTGAGGAGGTCGGAGGTCACTAGGTACCCAGCCATTGGTAGTTTATTGTAGGCTAGGGTTTTTTATTTTGGGGGGGCTTTTTTATTTTGATAGGGCTATTAGATTAGGTGTAATTCTTTTCTATTTTTGATAATGTTTTTTTATTTTTCGTAATTTAGTGTTTGTTTTTTTTTGTAACAGTTTTTTTTTCATTTGATAATGTAGTACTTTTAATAAGGTTTAATAGTATATTTAAATAATTTGAGTAGGGTTAGGGTTTTTTAATATGTAATTTAGTTAATTTAACTGGTAGTTTAATTTAATTGTAGGATAATAGTTAGGGCAGGTTAATTATTAGTTTAAAATAGTTTATTTTAATTCTACAGGTAAGTTTACATTTATTTGAACATAGGGATGTAATTTTAATTTAAAGTTAGCGGTTTGTTAGGTTTAGGGGTTGATAGCTTAATTTAGTTTTTGGCAATGTGGGGGGCTGACGGTTTAGGTGTTAATAGGTTTAGTTAGTGGTAGTGATGTGGGAAGCCAGAGGTTTAGGGGTTAATACGTTTATTTAGGTTGCGGCGGGGTTGGGGAGCACCAGGATAGGGGTTAATAAATCTATTTTGGTTTCGGCGGGGTCGCAGAGCAAAGGGATAGGGGTTAACAACTTTATTTACAGTTGTGCTCATAAGTTTACATACCCTGGCAGAATGTATGATTTCTTGGCCATTTTTCAGAGAATATGAATAATAACACAAAAACTTTTCTTTCACTCATGGTTAGTGTTTGGTTGAAGCCATTTATTATCAATCAACTGTGTTTACCCTTTTTAAATCATAATGACAACAGAAACTACCCAAATGACCCTGATCAAAAGTTTACATACCCTGGTGATTTTTGCCTGATAACATGCACACAAGTTGACACAAAGGGGTTTGAATGGCTATTAACGTTAATCATCCTCACCTGTGATCTGTTTGCTTGTAATTAGTGTGTGTGTATAAAAGGTCAATGAGTTTCTGGACTCCTGACAGACCCTTGCATCTTTCATCCAGTGCTGCACTGATGTTTCTGGATTCTGAGTCATGGGGAAAGCAAAAGAATTGTCAAAGGATCTGTGGGAAAAGGTAGTTGAACTGTATAAAACAGTAAAGGGATATAAAAAGATATCCAAGGAATTGAGAATGCAAATCAGCAGTGTTCAAACTCTAATCAAGAAGTGGAAAATGAGGGGTTCGGTTTGATAACATACTGCATTCATCTTGCCATCAATTCTGACCAAATTTCCTGTGCCTTTGTATCTCACACATCCCCAAAACATCAGCGATCCACCTCCGTGTTTCACAGTAGGAATGGTGTACCTTTCACCATAGGCCTTGCTGACCCCTCTCCAAATGTAGCTTTTATGGTTGTGACCAAAAAGCTCAATTTTTGTGTCATCACTCCAAATGACTTAGTGCCAGAAGGTTTGAGGCTTGTCTCTGCTGTTTGGCGTATTGTAAGCGGGATGCTTTGTGGCATTTGCGTAGTAATGGTTTTCTTCTGGCGACTCAACCATGCAGCCCATCTTTCTTCAAGTGCCTCCTTATTATGCATCTTGAAACAGCCACACCACATGTTTTCAGAGAGCCCTGTATTTCACCTGAAGTTATTTGTGGGTTTGTCTTTGCATCCTGAACAATTTTCCTGGCAGTTGTGGCTGAAATTTTAGTTGATCTACCTGACCGTGGTTTGGTTTCAACAGAACCCCTTATTTTCCACTTCTTTATTAGAGTTTGAACACTGCTGATTTGCATTCTCAATTCCTTGGATATCTTTTTATATCCCTTTACTGTTTTATACAGTTCAACTACCTTTTCCCGTAGATCCTTTGACAATTATTTTGCTTTCCCCATGACTCAGAATCCAGAACCATCAGTGCAGCACTGGATGAAAGATGCAAGGGTCTGTCAGGAGTCCAGAAACTCATTGACCTTTTATACACACACACTAATTACAAGCAAACAGATTACAGGTGAGGATGTTTACCTTTAATAGCCATTCAAACCCCTTTGTGCCAACTTGTGTGCATGTTATCAGGCCAAAATCACCAGGGTATGTAAACTTTTGATCAGGGTCATTTGGGTAGTTTCTGTTGTCATTATGATTTAAAAAGAGTAAACACAGTTGATTGATAATAAATGGCTTCAGCCAAACACTAACCATGAGTGAAAAAAAAGTTTTTGTGTTATCATTCATATTATCTGAAAAATGGCCAAGAAATCATAAATTCTGCCAGGGTATGTAAACTTATGAGCACAACTGTATGTTGCGGCGGGGTCGGGGAGAGGCAGGATAAGGTTAATAACTTTATTTAGGTTGCGGCGGGGTCGGGGAGCGGCGGGATAGGGGTTAATAACTTTATTTAGGTTGCGGCGGGGTCGGGGAGCGGCGGGATAGGGGTTAAAAATTTTAGTATAGTGGCGGCGTTTAGTGACAGGGTATAAATAAAGTTGGGAAAAAGCCGAATAGACGCGAGATTGATGACTGTTAGTTAACAACAGTCCGATGTTCATTGCCCCGTACTTGGTGCGCGTCTTTTTGCCGGCATTTTTTATAAATAAGGAGAGCGTATTGAGATACGCGGTTGCGATGTAAGGCGAGCGTATTGGTGCTGGCGAATGCAACACAGTTGACGGCTTGATAGATATCCCCCAAAGACTATCCTTCTCTGGACTGTGCCTTTACTGTTGGAGTTGAGGACCTGTTACGCTGTTACAGAGTCATCCACAGCTAAATTAGGGGAGTATTGTTTTAACTTGTTTACTTATATTGCTTGTTTTGTATTCTTTTGTAATTGTGTTATTTTTATTGATCATATTATTTATAAGAAGTCATATAGCTTTGTCTGCAGAACACTATGCCCTATTTGTATTAGTACACATTATAGTTTATGTACTTAATCAAAGTAACCCTACAGATAAGTGTAACTCTAAACCTTGCAGTATTGTAACCTATTGCATGGCCCACTGAGTATAGAGAATATGTTTGCACCTTTATGGTTTAAAGAAAATGCTGCAATATCTCAGAATATTCTAGACCCTCCACCATTGTAGAACACAGAAGGTTCCTCCATGTTTATATACCGCCCCTTAATATTTAAGCGAAGAAGGGATATATGTGTCTTACAGTGGAGAAAGGTATGAGAATAGGAAGTTTTTGTAGGAATTTCCTATTGTAATCATTCCTTAGTGTATTGTCAAACTACTTGATATAAAAGATAGAGGACACCTCTTTGCTAGAAATTTATATCAATTATACAGAGAAATATGAGTTTTGGGAGTAATATAATTATATTGATATTGATGGTTTATGTTCTACTTATAATGGCTCTTATTGGATCTGTGTTATGAAAGCAAATGTATTCTTCCCTTTATTAACTGTGGTATGGTATCTGCTATTTGATTTTTGTAATTCCAGGTGTTTGTCAGCGAAAGGAATTATCTTACCATAAAGATGTGTTTACCTTTAAAAAGATTGTGTATTTTTTATTTTTATTTATTATTTTGGTAATACATATCACACATTACCATAAATCCATGTAGACATAATATTACCAGTTATTGTCATTTTAGCTTAACAATTAGTAATAACAAATAACATTCAACTTAACAAAATTAACGTGTTACACCGACGGGATTTGGCTATAGGTATATTAGGTGGTCTATTGGGTTTCAATAATAAGTTAAATATAAACCAGTTCTTAAATTGCATGTCTCAACTAATGGCTATGTTTAGTGAAGAATAAGGTACTGGTAATAATGGGTTATGGGTGAGGGGGGGGGGGAGAAAGGGGGTATGGGGAAGACATACCTGGGTTCCGGCACGAGATAAATTTAAAAAAGTGGATTGGTGCGCGCTAAGGATGGTATTGCTAAACACTTACTCTAAAGATACAATCTCTGCTTGTATCAGACACAAATATATGACCAATAACAAAGCCTAAGCCTCAAGATAGAGAAAGTGCGCTAACAAGCTAAAAGTATACACACCACATTAAAGGATATTTACATTTATTAAATGAAATAGACAAATTACATCAAAAATATATAGAAATTAGCGGTAGGGACGTCTCCCTTGTATAAAAAATAATAGTCCGTGCAAATATTTGCAAATAGCAGCTAACAATTAGTAGGATGTAAATAAATGTTAAAAAACAAATGTTAAAAAACAATCAATCTTAAATGTATGGCATAACATTGATACTATTCATAAAAGCAAGGATTATTAATAAAAACAAGCACCAAGTCCAGAAATATAATCACAGTGTAGATGGCCGTGTGCAAATGAGCATCAATATTGTAGCATTACGGCTTGAATTCGTAACAAATTGGTGCCACAAACAGATACAATGTACTGTACCGTAAATCAAGAGGGTACTTGGAGGGTGTTACCGAGGAAAGGGAATCTTACGGTCAAAGCTTGGACCTCGGCTGCAGTAACTGCCGTTCCTGGAAAGTTGCAGTGTACAGACCTCTGCACATGTGAGTCGGCGTCTGACGTCACAAACTTCCGCTCTTCTCAGGTAATGGGTTGTCGTTCCAGCAGCGTGAGAAAGAAAACAGCTGATTGCTGTGTGCTGATGAGAACTTGCTGCAAGGGCAGATTTAACTGCTGTAGATGTATCCGTTGTTCCAATAAACTGGTAGGGCACAAGTTATCCCTTACCTTGGGATATACAAAGATACTGGTAACCCGGGTTAAAGTTGCAGTACAGGCTGTACTGAGATATCCCTTAGTGTTTCAAAGATACAGTGTCACAGTGTCACATATGCAAGCGACGCGTTTCACCCTCCCTTGGGCTTTATCAAGATGCATGTGACAGGTAACTGAGAGTCTTTTATAGTGATCCATTCATTTGTAATTGGTTAATGCATTCAGTTGTAAAGGTAACACCCTCCAGGTGGTTAAGGTGGTATCTTTATTACTTCTCCCTTTGAGATCTATTTCCTTTAGTTGCTAGGTAACACCCTCTATGCAATTAAGGTGGTATATCCTTGGTGAATCATTATCGATTTTATGTGCTTGTTGATAACAAATTATATATTAAAGACATTAAATATAAAAAAGCTGTCTGTGCATTACATAAACAATAACGGCTGTATTGTAACAAAAAACCATACTGGTTTTGTGAGTTGCTCGTTCTAAATCTAATTATAAGCTAAGAGAAATTTTCTTATATATTATTAGACACTCCCTTGAGTGAACATATATGCTATGAAAATATATAAAATATCTTATAAATAAGTGAATGAATATATAGATAAAAGTAAATTGACAATATAAAGAATGTGAACCAATCAAAATAATTGAAAGTATGTAAAGTGCATGTGCATATGAATAAAAGGTGCTACTGAACAGATTTATTCAAATAAAAATGGAGAAAGGTCCAATTCTGAGTTGAGGCCTTTTGGAAATAAAGTGTCGTATTTGTAAATCAATTCAGCTTCTTGTATTAAGAGTGATTTTTCTGTGTTACCTCCTCTCCAATGTCCTTTGACTTTTTTTTATCCCCCAGAAATTGAGTGCTTTAGTGTCCCTGTGATGTTTTTCTTTAAAATGTTTATAAAGTGAAGTGTCATCCCTACCTTTTTCTATACACAACAAGTGTTCCCTAATTCTATCCTTTAGGGATCTAGTGGTTTCACCAAAATAAAAAAGATTACATGTACATTTTAATGCATAAATAATATTTTTGTGATTGCACCTAATTAGATCTTTAATTCGAAAATTAATTTCTGAGCTGTTTATTTTTAAAGTCTTCAATTTAGAGCTGTGTTGACAAGCCTTACACGTATAACATGGAAAAAAACCTGCTGGTATTTTACCCTCTAAGTCTTTCTGAGTTGGATTTTTATTCCTTTTCAGTTCACTGGGAGCTAGCTGCATTTTAAAATTATTCGCTCTTCGAAAAATAAAAGTTGGTTTGTCTGCCAGGTGTTTCCCAATTATGTTGTCTTCTTTTAAGAGGGGCCAGTGTTTTTTTATTATCTTTTTGATTATATTATGATCTGCACTATAATTCGTGATAATGGGAACATTAATCATACCGTTCTCTTCTCTCTTTTCAGTTTTATACTTTAAAAGTTCATTTCTATTAGTTAAACGTGCTTTAGAAATAGCATTTCCGATTTTAACTTTCTCATATCCTCTATCCTCAAATTTTTTTGCTATTAGAGTGACCTGATTCTCAAAATCTTCTATTCTTGAACAATTCCTTTTAATGCGTAGCATTTGTCCATAAGGGATGTTATCTTTCCAGATATTCAAATGGCAACTATCTGCATGAATCAGATTATTACAATCGACTGGTTTAAAATGGGTCTTAGTTTCTAATTTATCTTTAACTGCCATAATTTCCAAGTCTAGGAAATAACCTGAGTTTGACTATAATGACTTGTGAATTTGAGGCCATAGTTATTAGAGTTCATCCTCTCAAAGAGTTTAATTAATTCATTCTCAGGACCTTTCCATATTAGAAACAAATCATCTATATAGCGCTTGTAGAGCACGAGGTTCGCACCGAGGGGGTCATTATTGAAGAATTCTTCTTCCCAGAACCCCATAAACAAATTTGCATAACTCGGTGCGAACCTCGTGCCCATGGCTGTGCCCTCTATCTGTCTGTAAAATTTACCATCAAAAGAAAAAAAGTTATGCTCTAATATATATTGGATGCTATTTAATATGAAATCACTCTGTTTGACTTCCATATTGATATCACTATATAGAAATTTCTTAACTGCTGCTACTCCCTGTTTGTGGTCAATCACAGTATACAGTGATGATACATCGCATGTTGCGATTATCATTCCATCCTCCCATTTCATAGAGTTCAAAATATTTAATAATTGAGTGAAACCACTAGATCCCTAAAGGATAGAATTAGGGAACACTTGTTGTGTATAGAAAAAGGTAGGGATGACACTTCACTTTATAAACATTTTAAAGAAAAACATCACAGGGACACTAAAGCACTCAATTTCTGGGGGATAAAAAAAGTCAAAGGACATTGGAGAGGAGGTAACACAGAAAAATCACTCTTAATACAAGAAGCTGAATTGATTTACAAATACGACACTTTATTTCCAAAAGGCCTCAACTCAGAATTGGACCTTTCTCCATTTTTATTTGAATAAATCTGTTCAGTAGCACCTTTTATTCATATGCACATGCACTTTACATACTTTCAATTATTTTGATTGGTTCACATTCTTTATATTGTCAATTTACTTTTATCTATATATTCATTCACTTATTTATAAGATATTTTATATATTTTCATAGCATATATGTTCACTCAAGGGAGTGTCTAATAATATATAAGAAAATTTCTCTTAGCTTATAATTAGATTTAGAACGAGCAACTCACAAAACCAGTATGGTTTTTTGTTACAATACAGCCGTTATTGTTTATGTAATGCACAGACAGCTTTTTTATATTTAATGTCTTTAATATATAATTTGTTATCAACAAGCACATAAAATCGATAATGATTCACCAAGGATATACCACCTTAATTGCATAGAGGGTGTTACCTAGCAACTAAAGGAAATAGATCTCAAAGGGAGAAGTAATAAAGATACCACCTTAACCACCTGGAGGGTGTTACCTTTACAACTGAATGCATTAACCAATTACAAATGAATGGATCACTATAAAAGACTCTCAGTTACCTGTCACATGCATCTTGATAAAGCCCAAGGGAGGGTGAAACGCGTCGCTTGCATATGTGACACTGTGACACTGTATCTTTGAAACACTAAGGGATATCTCAGTACAGCCTGTACTGCAACTTTAACCCGGGTTACCAGTATCTTTGTATATCCCAAGGTAAGGGATAACTTGTGCCCTACCAGTTTATTGGAACAACGGATACATCTACAGCAGTTAAATCTGCCCTTGCAGCAAGTTCTCATCAGCACACAGCAATCAGCTGTTTTCTTTCTCACGCTGCTGGAACGACAACCCATTACCTGAGAAGAGCGGAAGTTTGTGACATCAGACGCCGACTCACATGTGCAGAGGTCTGTACACTGCAACTTTCCAGGAACGGCAGTCACTGCAGCCGAGGTCCAAGCTTTGACCGTAAGATTCCCTTTCCTCGGTAACACCCTCCAAGTACCCTCTTGATTTACGGTACAGTACATTGTATCTGTTTGTGGCACCAATTTGTTACGAATTCAAGCCGTAATGCTACAATATTGATGCTCATTTGCACACGGCCATCTACACTGTGATTATATTTCTGGACTTGGTGCTTGTTTTTATTAATAATCCTTGCTTTTATGAATAGTATCAATGTTATGCCATACATTTAAGATTGATTGTTTTTTAACATTTGTTTTTTAACATTTATTTACATCCTAATTATTGTTAGCTGCTATTTGCAAATATTTGCACGGACTATTATTTTTTATACAAGGGAGACGTCCCTACCGCTAATTTCTATATATTTTTGATGTAATTTGTCTATTTCATTTAATAAATGTAAATATCCTTTAATGTGGTGTGTATACTTTTAGCTTGTTAGCCCACTTTCTCTATCTTGAGGCTTAGGCTTTGTTATTGGTCATATATTCCGGCACGAGATGTCCCCCCAAGTCGATCGGTCTCATGAGTAGCGTGTTTTGCAGTTGTGTAGAGTCTTGTACTTGGTGTTTATTCTTATGTGAGTGCATGGATTCCTCACAGTAAAATTTGGCTTCTAGAAAAAATGTCATCTTATTACGTTTAAGGTAACCGTATTCCTCCAATCCCAATAATTCTGTGACTCTCTCTGTCCACATCTACAATGAAGGGAGGTCAGTGTTTTCCATGAGTGTGCTATCAATGATCTGGCTCCATTGAGACCAATTTGAAGGAGGAGAGATTTTATTTTGCATAATGATTTGGAGAGGTCAATGAGAAGCTCTAAGTTAGAGGTTAATTTGAAATTTATGTCTATGATTGATTGAAAATGAAAGTCAATTGCAGTCCAAAGTGGTCTGAAGTTTCTGCATTGTCACCACATATGTAGAAGGCTACCATGTTTTCCGCACCCTTTCCAGCAATTTTGTGATGAGCCGGGATAGATTGTTTTTAATATGAATGGGGTGAGATACCAACGGAGCATTATTTTATAATTCATTTCCAGAATTGGTGGGGACAATGAAGATTTTTGGTTAATTGAAAATGTCGATCCCATTCCTTTTGATTCCATGGCATGCCTAATTCATTATTCCATTTTGGCCACAATTGTGTTTTGTTATGTTCTATCAGGAGTTTACGGGATAAGGAGAGAGAGCTTTGAATTAACATTCCCTTATCGCATATGTTTTCGAATGGAGTGAGTGGTCTCAATAGATCAGATTTGTGTGATGAAGTGTGTATGAAGTGGTGTAATTGGACATATTTTAACCATTTTGCAAATTTCCCTTCTGCAATGTCGTCCAGTTTCTGTTTTTCAATAAGTTTCCCATTCTTTATAAATCTAAATAGGGGGATTGTATATCCCCCATCCATTGATTCTCTGAAACCCTTTGTCTAGCACTCCTATCATTTCCATGTTTAGAACTATTGGGAACAATGGTGATCGGCTTGTGGATGTGTGTGGTTTGGAAGCTAATATTGTATCCCAGTTTTTAAATAATTGTTTGTGAATATCTAAGTGTTGATACTGAGGAGGTCGGACGTCACTAGGTACCCAGCATAATGCATATACTTGAGGCGCTTTGAGGATGTGAGAATCTATCGATACCCACGCTTTGCCTTCAAACAAAAGTATTGATATGTCCCTGCAATCTTTTCAAATACCAATTAGGCAGGTGTATTGGGGCAGCTTGTAAAATATAAAGGATTCATGAAAAGGTTGTCATTTTTACATATTGAATTCTCCCCCACCAGGAGAGGGGTTTATTTGACCAGTTTGTCAAATATTTTTGTGTGTTGATTAGTAAGTTGGAGTAATTTTTTTTCAAACAAAACTGAGTGGTTGGGGGATATGTGAATTCAAAGATATTTGAGGACTCCGTTTGCAATCGTAGTGGACATATGGATTGGAGAAGGTGGAAGTCTGTTCGTGAGAGGGATATGTTAAGGATTTCAGATTTCAATTTATTTACTGCAAAATTAGAGTACAGTCCGAAAGTGTCTCGTACTCTTAATATGGCTGGTATAGATGTATGGGATGAGGAGACCGAGAGGAGGACATCATCGGCATACATGGCTATTTTGAATTCATGAAGTCCTAAGGAGATGCCTTTTATTTTGTTATTATTGCTTATATGGGAAGCTAGTACCTCCATCGTTAAAATATAAGGGGGATAGGGGATAATGAACATCCCTGACGAGTGAAATTTTGTATTGGCAAAGGTTTCGATAACATACCAATGGCTTTTAATTACGCGCTGGGGTGTGAGTATATGCTGAAAATTTTGTTAATTAATTTCTGGCCAAAACCGAACACTGTTAAGGTCTCTTCTAGAAATTGCCAATTGGTTCTATCCTTTTCCGCCCCCAACGTCGCCGCCACTATACTAAATTTATCAACCCCTACACCTAAGTCTAACCCTAACCCTAACTCCCCCTAACTTAAATATAAATAAAATTCCTATCATTAACTAAATAATTCCTATTTAAAACTAAATACTTACCTATAAAATAAACCCTAAGATTGCTACAATATAACTAATAGTTACATTGTATCTACAAAAGAGAGGTTGATTCAATACAAGGATTGAAGCGTGTACACTTATTAGCACTCACATCTCGTGGTGATGTGGCTTTAAATTTAGAACCTCTAGTGCCAAAAGGGGGGACGGTCTGTGCCGTAAAAATAAAATATAACCTTTATTAGGATTGTTAAAAAAGATTCCACAAAACAAACATAAACATATGTGAATTAACAAGGACACCGGATAGTAGTGCTATTTAGTCTCTCTCTTTTCTTTCGTTTTACATTGTATCTAGCTTAGGTTTTATTTTTATTTCACAGGCAAGTTTGTATTTATTTTAACTAGGTAGACTAGTTACTAAATAGTTATTAACTATTTACTAACTATCTAGTTAATAAAATTACATTAATTAAATACAATTAACTAAATTACAAAAGCCCCCCACTAAATTACACAAAATTGCCCCAAAGAAATCAGCTCTTTTACCTGTAAAAAAAATACAAACAACCCCCCAACAGTAAAACCCACCATCCACACAACCAGCCCCCCAAATAAAAACCTATCTAAAAAAACTAAGCTCCCCATTGCCCTGAAAAGGGCATTTGGATGGGCATTGCCCTTAAAAGGGCATTTAGCTCTTTTTCTGCCCAAACCCTAATCTAAAAATTAAACTCACCCAATAAACCCTTAAAAAACCTAACACTAACCCCTGAAGATCCACTTACATCCATCCTCAACAAAGTGGCAGAAGTCCTCAGCAAAGCCGGCAGAAGACTTCATCCAAGCGGGCCGAAGTCTTCATTCAGACGGCATCTTCTATCTTCATCCATCCGGCATGGAGCGGCTCCATCTTTAAGACATCCGGCGCGGAGCATCCTCTTCTTTCCACGGCTAACAAAGAATGAAGGTTCCTTTAAGGGACGTCATCCAAGATGGCGTCCCTTGAATTCCGATTGGCTGATAGAATTCTATCAGCCAATCGGAATTAAAGGTGAAAAAATCCTATTGGCTGATTGGATCAGCCAATAGGATTGAGCTTCAATACTATTGGCTGATCCAATCAGCCAATAGAATGCAAGCTCAATCCTATTGGCTGATTGGATCAGCCAATAGGATTGAAGCTCAATCCTATTGGATGATTGCATCAGCCAATAGGATTTTTTCACCTTTAATTCCGATTGACTGATAGAATTCTATCAGCCAATCGGAATTCAAGGGACGCCATCTTGGATGACATCCTTTAAAGGAACCTTCATTCTTCGTTAGCCGTGAAAAGAAGAGGATGCTCCGCGCCGGATGTCTTGAAGATGGAGCCGCTCCACGTCGGGTGGATGAAGATAGAAGATGCCGTCCGGATGAAGACTTCTGCCGGTTTGGATGAAGACTTCAGGCCGCTTGGATTAAGACTTCTGCCGGCTTCGCTGAGGACTTCTGCCGCTTCATTGAGGATGGATGTCCGGTCTTCAAAAACTGTAAGTGGATCTTCGGGGGTTAGTGTTAGGTTTTTTCAAGGGTTTATTGGGTGGGTTTTATTTTTAGATTAGGGTTTGGCCAGAAAAAGAGCTAAATGCCCTTTAAAGAGCAATGCCCATCCAAATGCCCTTCTCAGGGCAATGGGGAGCTTAGGTTTTTTTAGATAGGATTTTATTTGGAGTGTTTGGTTGTGTGGGTGCTGGTTTTTACTGTTGGGGGGTTGTTTGTATTGTTTTTTACAGGTAAAAGAGCGGATTTCTTTGGGGCAATGCCCTGCAAAAGGCCCTTTTATTGGCAGTTTAGTGTAGGCTAGGGTTTTGTTTTTTTTGGGGGGGGGGCTTTTTTATTTTGATAGGGCTGTTAGATTAGGTGTAATTAGTTTAAATATTTGATCATTTCTTTTTTATTTTGTGTAATTTAGTGTTTTTTTTTTTTTGTAATTTAGTTAATTGTATTTAATTAATGTAATTTCTTTAATTGTAGTGTAAGGTTAGGTGTTAGTGTAACTCAGGTTTGGTATTATTTTACAGGTAAATGTGTATTTATTTTAACTAGGTAGTTAGTAAATAGTTAATAACTATTTACTAACTATTCTACCTAGTTAAAATAAATACAAACTTAGCTGTGAAATAAAAATAAAACCTAAGATAGCTACAAACTATTAGTTATTTTGTAGCTAGCTTAGGGTTTATTTTACAGGTAAGTATTTAGTTTTAAATAGAAATTATTTAGTTAATGATAGGACTTTTTAATTAGATTTATTTTAATTATATTAAAGTTAGTGGGTGTTAGGTTTAGGGGTTAATAACTTTAGTATAGTGGCAGCGATTTTGGGGGCAGGAGATTAAGGGTTAATAATATTTAACTAGTGTTTGCGATGCGTGAGTACAGCGTTTTAGGGGTTAATAGATTTATTATAGTGGCGGCGATGTCCGGAGCGGCAGATTAGGGGTTAATAATTTTATTTTAGTGTTTGCGATGCGGGAGGGCCTCGGTTTAGGGGTTAATAGATAGTTTATGGGTGTTAGTGTACTTTTTAGCACTTTAGTTAGGAGTTTTATGCTAAAATTTTGTAGTGCAAAACCCATAACTACTGACTTTCAGTTTACGGTATGGATCTTGACAGTATAGGCTGTACCGCTCACTTTTTGGCCGGACAGGCAAACTCGTAATACCGGCGCTGTGGAAGTCCCATTGAAAAAGGACTTTTTGAAAGCTGCGGTAGTTACGTTGCGTTACGCCCAAAAAAGTGTGCCGTACAGCTGTACCTGCAAAACTCGTAATACTAGCGGTAGTGAAAAAGAGACATAACCCTGCTTTTTCAACCATAACGCAAAACTTGTAATCTAGCCGAATGTTATTTAAAAATAAGCAAAACTTTACATTTTTACAGAAACACACCCAGATGAGCTATATAAATGGATCATCTACAAAACATTTATGCAAAGAAAAATCTAGTGTAGAATGTCCCTTGCAATGTCCCTTTAACGTTTTATTATAAATTCACATTTTGTTGTGGTCTTCATGCATATTTCCATGGTGATAATTAAAGCATATATTACACTTATTGCTTATTGCTTAATGCTTATTTTATTGAAAACTTTACTGTATGTGTGTTTCTCACCTTTGCATATTGGCTCTTAGTGAGATACAGAGCTATCAAGGTAAAATCTGCCTTTAGAGAATCTCATGAAGGATATAATAGCATTGAAAGATTCTTTTTAGAGAATCTTGCATACGCGGCAAGCTATAGACAATCAGACCCTCTGTGTACACACCAAATGCGTAATAGGAATACAGTTTATATAGAGAAATGTTATATGTTGATGATTGAAAATAATTACAAATAAGAAAATATAAAAACGACCATAATTGCACATTCCGATTAGCATAGGTGTGTGACTGATGTTTTTAAGGAGATGCTTTAATACTAAATATAAATAAATATCACTTATTAATTCTACTGAAAATGCTCATGAAAGATATACAGTATATTTAAACAAAAAAATCTGATAACAACTAATCTATCAAAGCTAGACATGTGCGATTTGATTCGTTCCGATTTAAAATTCGGACAAAAATCAGGTGATTCGGATGTATCCAGATCTCCGGATCACCCTAATAATGAAACTAAACTAATCCTATTTAATTTGTAACGAAAAATACAAATGAGTTCGGATTCATTTGTTTTATTCGAATGGCCATGTTGCGGTAGTCTGACTCTCTGGACTTATCCCAATTCCTTTTCCGTTACATATTTATTATAAAAAAAAACAGAGGTATATTACAATTAAATATAGTGAGATAGAACAGTGAAATTATTCCTTTTGTGTTGGTTGGAACCATCTTAATCAACGTAACATAACATAGTGGGGCCAAATTATCAAGTTCCGTATGGAGCTTGATGCCCCTGTTTCTGCACAAGCTCCATAACTTGTCCCCCTGCTCTGAGACTGCGGACATCAATCCGCCCGGCGTGTACGTCGGACTAATCAAAGCTGCACCTCACTGTGAAGGTTCCACTTCACTGCCCTCCAGAGCTGTCTTTCTAGGGTTTTTGTGAGTTAACCCCAATTTTTTTTTTACTACAATGTAGAGTGAAAAGGATAAGTGCAATGTTTTATCTGCTAGTATTTGCAGACTTGCATACATGGTTCACAGGTGCAGTATTTAGGAATAGGCCAAAGACAATGGATAGGGTATTGACTAGAGTAGACATCACCTTGTAAGCAGTCTCATAGTCACAAACAGCTGGGGTGGGAACTTGGAAATGGGACAGGAAACAACAATCAGATTTCATCTGAGCTAATAGGAAGTGTCATGGAGTTTATAGGAACTGTGTATACTGTCACATCTACCTGTTTGGTTCCACTGTGCCTTTAATAGGACATAAAACACTATTGTGTTGTCATGTATGAAAATAACATCCCAGACGAGTGTAAAAACTTCCAGGACATAGTAACACCAAACTCAAACTCGATTACAATCCTTTAGAAAGGTTTATCTAATGGTATTCTACAAAAATCCCAATAAAGCCTATGGGGAGTTTTGTAGATAATACACTTTTCTACAGTATTGTAATTTACCCACATGTCTGTTACAATTGTTTTTAATGGCCAAACTCCCCCACCTCTCACCATATTTGAACGAACCAATTGGGACTTGTAAGTAGAGTAGAAACAATGTTTAAGCAAAACTTGTATTATTTTGCACTGCCCTAAATGCTTCTTATCTTGGGCGCGATTCGATATAGATCGCAGTTTGCGGCGCAAGCGAGGGAACCCGCGTCGCCCGCAGTTTCAGCTCGCAACTCGAGCCATCCAATATGCGGCGCCGTCACTTGCTAAAGTGGCGCAAGTCTCACAAACCAGCGATGTCCAGAAATCTGCGTAAGTACAGATTTTTGGAGTCGCCAGTGACTTGCGCCACGTTAAAAACTGCCGGCGCCTATAAAACCTGACTAAAGTCTAAATCACCCGCACTGTCTAACACGCCTCCTAAACATATCCCGACACATCTAACCCTCTATCCGCTATCCCCCGTCACTAGCCTAACAATAAAAAAAGTTATTAACCCCTAAACCGCCGCTCCCGTACCCCGCCGCAACCTAATAAAGTTATTAACCCCTAAACCGCCGCTCCCGTACCCCGCCGCCAGCTATATTAAATCTATAACCCCCTAAAGTGAGCCCCTAACACCGCCGCCATCTCTATTAAAATTATTAACCCCTAATGTAAGCCCCTTACACCGCCGCCATCTATATTAAAATTATTAACCCCTAATGTAAGCCCCTAACACCGCTGCCATCTCTATTAAAATTATTAACCCCTAATCTAATCCCCCTATACTGCCGCCAGCTATATTTATATTATTAACCCCTAATGTAAGCCCCTTACACCGCCGCCATCTCTATTAAAATGATTAACCCCTAATTTAATCTACCTACCCCACCGCCAGCTATGTTATCTATATTAACCCTAAGTATATTATAGTTAATATAGGTATTACATTATATATATTAACTATATTAACCCTAATTATATTAGGGTTAATATAGTTAATATAGTTACTATAGTATTTATATTAACTATATTAACTCTATCTAACCCTAACACCCCTAACTAAATTCTTATTAAATTAATCTAATTCATATTATAAACTAAAATATTCCTATTTAAATCTAAATACTTACCTATAAAATAAACCCTAAGATAGCTACAATATAATTAATAATTACATTGTAGCTATGTTAGGGTTAATATTTATTTTACAGGTAAATTGTTAATTGTTTTAACTAGGTATAATAGCTATTAAATAGTTATTAACTATTTAATATCTACCTAGTTAAAATAATTACCCAATTACCTGTAAAATAAATCCTAACCTAAGTTACAAATACAAAGAATTCAGCTCTTTTGCATTTAAAAACATATACAATACCCCCCCATTACAACCCACCACCCACATACCCCTATTCTAAAACCACCCAAACCACCCTTAAAAAAGCCTAACACTACCCCCCTGAAGATCTCCCTACCTTTTCTTCACCACACCGGGCCGAACTCCTCATCCGATCCGGGCGATGTCTTGCTCCAAGCGGCAAAGAAGAATTCTTCCTCCGGCGATGTCTTCCTCCAAGCGGCAAAGAAGAATTCTTCCTCCGGCGACGTCTTCCTCCAAGCGGCAGCAAAGTCTTCATCCTTCCGGCGGCATCTTCAATCTTCTTTCTTCGCTCCGCCGCCGCGGAGCATCCATCCCGGCCGACGACTGAATGATGAATGAGGTACCTTTAAATGACGTCATCCAAGATGGCGTCCGCCAAATTCCGATTGGCTGATAGGATTCTATCAGCCAATCGGAATTAAGTTAGAAAAATCTGATTGGCTGATTGAATCAGCCAATCAGATTCAAGTTCAATCCGATTGGCTGATCCAATCAGCCAATCAGATTGAGCTCGCATTCTATTGGTTGTTCCGATCAGCCAATAGAATGCGAGCTCAATCTGATTGGCTGATTGGATCAGCCAATCGGATTGAACTTGAATCTGATTGGCTGATTCAATCAGCCAATCAGATTTTTCTAACTTAATTCCGATTGGCTGATAGAATCCTATCAGCCAATCGTAATTCGGCGGACGCCATCTTGGATGACGTCATTTAAAGGTACCTCATTCATCGTTCAGTCGTCGGCCAGGATGGATGCTCCGCGGCGGCGGAGCGAAGAAAGAAGATTGAAGATGCCGCCGGAAGGATGAAGACTTTGCTGCCGCTTGGAGGAAGACGTCGCCGGAGGAAGAATTCTTCTTTGCCGCTTGGAGCAAGACATCGCCCGGATCGGATGAGGAGTTCGGCCCGGTGTGGTGAAGACAAGGTAGGGAGATCTTCAGGGGGGTAGTGTTAGGCTTTTTTAAGGGTGGTGGGTAGTTTTAGAATAGGGGTATGTGGGTGGTGGGTTGTAATGGGGGGGTATTGTATATGTTTTTAAATGCAAAAGAGCTGAATTCTTTGGGGCATGCCCCACAAAAGGCCCTTTTAAGGGCTGGTAAGGTAAAGAGCTTTGAAATTTTTTTAATTTAGAATAGGGCAGGGAATTTTTTTTATTTTGGGGGGCTTTATTATTTTATTAGGGGGCTTAGAATAGGTGTAATTAGCTTAAAAATCTTGTAATCTTTTTTTTATTTTTTGTAATTTAGTGTTTTTTTTTTTTTGTAATTTAGTTTAGTTAATTTAATTGTATTTTTAGATAGATGTTTGTAGTTTATTTAATTTATTGATAGTGTAGGTGTATTTGTAACTTAGGTTAGGATTTATTTTACAGGTAATTGGGTAATCATTTTAACTAGGTAGCTATTAAATAGTTAATAACTATTTAATAGCTATTATACCTAGTTAAAATAATTAACAATTTACCTGTAAAATAAATATTAACCCTAACATAGCTACAATGTAATTATTAATTATATTGTAGCTATCTTAGGGTTTATTTTATAGGTAAGTATTTAGATTTAAATAGAAATATTTTAGTTTATAAATGAATTAGATTAATTTAATATAAATTTAGTTAGGGGTGTTAGGGTTAGATAGAGTTAATATAGTTAATATAAATACTATAGTAACTATATTAACTATATTAACCCTAATATAATTAGGGTTAATATAGTTAATATATATAATGTAATACCTATATTAACTATAATATACTTAGGGTTAATATAGATAACATAGCTGGCGGCGGGGTAGGTAGATTAAATTAGGGGTTAATCATTTTAATAGAGATGGCGGCGGTGTAAGGGGCTTACATTAGGGGTTAATAATATTAATATAGCTGGCGGCGGTATAGGGGGATTAGATTAGGGGTTAATAATTTTTATATAGGTGGCGACGGTGTAAGGGGTCAGATTAGGGGATAGATAAGGTAGATGACAGCGGTGTAAGGGGTTCACATTAGGGGATAGATAAGGTAGATGGCGGCGGTTTTAGGGGCTCACAGTAGGGGGCTAGTTTATGTAGATGGCGGCGGGGTCCGGGAGCGGCGGTTTAGGGGTTAATAACTTTATTAGGGATTTCGGGGGGGGATCGTGGTTGACAGGTAGATAGACATTGCGCATGCGTTAGGTGTTAGGTTTTATTTAGCAGATCGCGGGTGACAGGTAGATAGACATTGCGCATGCATTAGGTGTTAGGTTTATTTTCTAGCTAGGAGTTACGGGGCTCCAATAGTCAGCGTAAGGCTTCTTACGGCTGCTTTTTGTGGCGAGGTGAAAATGGAGTAAGTTTTCTCCATTTTCGCCACGTAAGTCCTTACGCTGCATATTGGATACCAAACTGCGCTGGTTTGGTATACCTGCCTATAGCCCAAAAAACTACGGGCGACGGCAGAAATATACGGGCGTAACTTCTAGGTTACGCCGTATATAGGATACCAAACCAGCGCAAATATTGGCGTCGCCGGCTTTTGCGGGCGACGATTTTTATCGGATCGACCCCCTTATCTCTTTTTCTGAGACCAAATAGGGGCAGATATAAATGAACAAGTGCAGTGATCAAACAGTGACTGGGTAGAATGTAGTAGGGTTAGGCTTTGTGAAGTGCGGAGTATGCACTTCCAGTTCTCAAAGTAATTAAGTAGGTAAAAGAAACATGGTCATTATACATTGTGTTAATAATATATATTTATTGTTCTTATTTTTAACTAAAATGATAAACAGTTGTAGTTACAGATTGACAATTTAAATTAGTATAAAATGCCATTTAAAACTGAGATGCCCAAAAACATTTTCTTTTCTTTAAAGGCACATTAAGCACTTTGAGATATATATATAAAACTGTAATATACTTTTACTATTTATTTTGTCCCCTTTTCCTGTAATTCCATTCTGAAATTGCGAGCTTTTCACTTCTTGTTAGAAATGGAAGTGCAGAACACTGTTGTATTCCAAACAGCCATTGATTGCACACTCGAGTGACCTATTTATAACTGTCCCTATTTGGCCACAGCAGATAAGGTAACCTAAGTTACAACATGGCAGTTCCCATTGTTTTATAGACACAACGGGGTAGATTTATAAAGCAGCAGATGCTGCAATCTACTCCCGTAGTTTCCAGATCACTGGAAACAAGAGTTGAAAAGCAGCAGAGGTAAGACCGCTGCTCTTTAACTAATCCGCCACCTCTGAGGTGGCACAATACACCGAAAACCTGGCACTCGCCAGCAGATACTCAGTAATGTTTAAAAGCAAAACTGGGAGAAGTCAGTTACATTTGGCGCCAAAGGATCAAGCCCAGGACCACATCAAGGTCTCCCCCTTCCTGGGACCCTAAACCAGCACCCACAAAATGCATACTTTCAAACAAACTAACTAGGAACCTCCCAGGGTGACAGAGGCTTTTGTAATCTCCCCTAGGTAAATACAAAACACAAGAATAGACCACACTCACAGACTGGACTGGGTACACATCCTAAGCCACTGTTAACTCCACAGCCCTGAACACTGACATACAGCTGCACAGTTCCCAGCAACCTAGGCAGTTAACCACTGAACAGCCTGGGTTACAGGCCAGCGGGGAAGCATTACAAACATTATAAACACAACACACAGAAAACCCGCTAGCAGATACACAGTAATGTTTAAAAGCAAAACTGGGGGAAGTCAGTTACATTTGGCGCCAAAGGATCAAGCCCAGGACCACCTTTGAGGTTGCAGATAGCAATCATCCCAGATACGGCGGATTGGCCGTGAATGTGCAGGAGGCAGCATTGCACAAGCATTTCACTAGAAAGGCTTGTGCAATGATAAATGCCAACAGCGTATGCTGTCTGCATTTATCCATGTCCGTCCGACACTTGATAAATTGGCCCCTAAAACTTTACACTTATTTTGTCAATATTTAAACAGCTAATGAAACTTTTAAAAAAACAACCCATCTACAGGATATTCTCAGACTAATCTCTTCTTTGAATGCATCATTCTATCTAGCATTTATATAGTGTTTAATGTCCCTTTAATGCTTCTATTAAAATATATATTACTGGGGGGGGGGCAGAACCGACTACGGACTGTAATGGCTACATGTTGCTAGTGCTCTGTGACTTGTCCACATGCAGGAGCAATAAAGGGCTAGATTATGAGTGTCGTGCTAACGGTTACATGTTAACACTATCTAATAAAATTATCAAAAAACAATGTATAAAAAAGTTATAAGGGCTAAAAGATATGAGGTCTAAATATGTATATGTATGTATAATATGTTTATATGTATATGTATGTATAATATGTTTATATGTCTGTACATATGTATTTATATGTGCACATCACTCCTGAGCCGAGATGCGGCAAGTATGATACAATGGACTATTACCAAGATACGCAAAAACAGGATGGCCTTAAGTGCGGCCTAATAAATATTAGCTATATCGATGTGCACCATGCAGTACCGGACAGCCGTCATTATATACTGACAGTGCTTTTTTAACATCAGCTCCACCCTGTCGTATATTCTATAAAAGATGGTCTCAAAAAACCCTCAAACCTCGGGGTCTAAGATGAATGCTTACTTTAAGACACTCTAAAACTGCATTTTAGTTGAGTCATCTATACCATCATCACATAATAATTTTATTTTAGTGTTTGCGATGCGGGAGGGCCTCGGTTTAGGGGTTAATAGGTAGTTTATGGGTGTTAGTGTACTTTTTAGCACTTTAGTTAGGAGTTTTATGCTAAAGCTTTGTAGTGCAAAACCCATAACTACTGACTTTCAGTTTACGGTATGGATCTTGACAGTATAGGCTGTACCGCTCACTTTTTGGCCGGACAGGTAAACTCGTAATACCGGCGCTGTGGAAGTCCCATTGAAAAAGGACTTTTTGAAAGCTGCGGTAGTTACGTTGCGTTACGCCCAAAAAAGTGTGCCGTACAGCTGTACCTGCAAAACTCGTAATACTAGCGGTAGTGAAAAAGAGACATAACGCTGCTTTTTCAACCCTAACGCAAAACTTGTAATCTAGCCGAATGTTATTTAAAAATAAGCAAAACTATACATTTTTACAGAAACACACCCAGATGGGCTATATAAATGGATCATCTACAAAACATTTATGCAAAGAAAATCTAGTGTAGAATGTCCCTTACAATGTCCCTTTAACGTTTTATTATAAATTCACATTTTGTTGTGGTCTTTATGCATATTTCCATGGTGATAATTAAAGCATATATTACACTTTTGAAATGCTTATTTTATTGAAAACTTTACTGTATGTGTGTTTCTCGCCTTTGCATATTGGCTCTTAGTGAGATACAGAGCTATCAAGGTAAAATCTGCCTTTAGAGAATCTCATGAAGGATATAATAGCATTGAAAGATTATTTTTAGAGAATTTTGCATACGCGGCAAGCTATAGACAATCAGGCCCTCTGTGTACACACCAAATGCGTAATAGGAATACAGTTTATATAGAGAAATGTTATATGTTGATGATTGAAAATAATTACAAATAAGAAAATATAAAAACGACCATAATTGCAACACTACGATTAGCATAGGTGTGTGACTGATGTTTTTTTTGTGTTTTTTTTTCCCATTAAAAAAAAGTAGCTTTATTGTACAACCACATACAACAAACCTTTTTTCCAGTGATCGTTTGCTTGTTGAATGCTCAAATATTTTAGAATACGAAGTTTAATTACGTGCAGTAAATAAGGTACTATTTGTGTTTTTTTTTTTTTTTTAAATTTGTGTTTTTTTTTTTTTTTTAATTTTCAAAAAGCTTTATTGAAGTTGTTATTAATACAAATAAGAAAAAAAAAATAACAATATGAGGGCACAAACTGCCCCCATTACAGTATAAGCTTACACAGTTAGAGGAAAAAAAAACTCTGTTCCGATCGGTACCAGAAACTCAGAAGTCAACAATAAACCATCATGATACCATATATCTTATATGAAGGAGACTCTAAGGTCTCTCATCTTAGAAAAAGAAAGAGAAGGGGAAGAGTCTAGAAATAAGGTAGGGGGATGGAGAAAGAAGGGGAGGGATAGAATTAGTCATGCGGAGGGCGTGGCGTAAAAGCCGTCCAGTATCATGTATGCTAAACCTAAGGTATGGCCTCTAATCACAAATGTCAAGCTAACTAAGGGACAGGACATTAGGTTTCCAGGTTGTGTCATATGAGTCTTTCCAGTCAGCCCATGTAAGCTCAAAGAGGTCGGAGTTACCCAATTTATAAAATATATCTTTTTCCATAGTATATAGGTAGGCCATATAAGAGCAGACTCTTGCCCAGCTAGATATATATATAAGTGGTAAGTGGTGACTGGCTAAGCAAAATATGGCCATATTGTGTGACTAAGTTCCCAATATTATTTAAAAAGAATAGTTGTCTCTTGATGTATTTGCAGGCAATTTTTTGCAGCAATTCAAAAAATATGTTGTGCTTTTGAAAATGGATGTGCGCTGATACCTTTTTGTTTGTGTAATTACTGGGTCATATTGGCAGCACTCCCAGATGTGGATTTAAACTTTTTTGTAAGGTGTGCTAAAAAAACAAATTTTGTATTTGTATATATATGTATATATATATATATATATATATATATATATATATATATATATATATATGTATATATGTATATATATATATATATATATATATATATAAATAATTACAGATATATCCTTAATATAAAGCAATATGAAAATGTACAGATTTCAGATTACAGAATTATTTTTAATTAATAGTATCAATACAAATTCCTGGTTTAAAATAAAATTGTAGCAAAAAAAAAAGCATGATAATTGTGGTTGGAAGTTTTTTGCTGATTCATTAATAACTTCCCCAACCGTTTCCTATTACATTGTGTAATATTCCTATTTTTAAAATAGGTAATATAGCCAATTGCAACAATAAAACAAAGACATTAGTAATAACATGCAAAACTTAACATCATATTATATTGTTAACATCATATATATCATTCAAAGAGAATGCAAGATCTTGTAATCACTCAAACAGGTTTCTGAATGTTATACTCATTTCAAGATACCATTATATATATCTTGCTTAAACAACGTTAAAAATAAAATTAAAAACTTAATGAAGATATACTTAGAAAGGAATATTAACAATTATTCTGTTGCTGTAATCTACAAATATGTTGGAACTCTCTGCAGCTGTGACGGCTCTTTCAAAGGGTATAGACATTTTTGTTTCTAACAGAAAGCCTGGATGGAAAAATATACTTTTCTTATCTTTTTTTTCTTTTGTTCTTGGACTATCAACAGGTATTAGTCTTTTTTTTATATTTCGACTCTCTCTGTTATTCAACAATACCGCTTCATTAATCATCGCTTGCCTACTGGGAATAATCTTATCAGTATTTTTATTCTTCTTCAAATCAGTACGTTGTTTCAGTATCCTTTTTCTTCTTTCTTGTGGTATGAAGGAAGGACGGAACACTCTTATTGCGGCGGGGACTGGAGTGATTGTGTATTACAATGTCAAAAATATCTTTACAAATCTCAAAAGCCTGGCGGAAAGTATAACGTGCAACTTGGAAGCAAAACGTCTCAATCTTGCGATAATGCCTTTTGATTTATACAAGCAAGCAATGGAATGGATTTATGAACAAGTCAAACAATTAATTCCCCGATATTGCGATTTTAATTCGTTATCTAACAGTTTTCAGTGCAACATTTTGATTCGAGATGAAAACATAAAATCTTGGTTAAATGAAACTCAAGGGCAAATTCAAAGTGCTGCTGATTATGTATCTTCCCTGTTAGACCTTGGTTCTTCAGTGGGACGGCTATTTCTTCTTTTTTCAGGGGCTTGTATTTTGTTAGTTGGTACTGCGCTTTTTCTTCGAAAATTTCTGCACACTGATACCAAAAAAATTGACTACTTCTATATTACAAAGAGATTTATAAAATATGATGACTGTAAAAAACATCAAAATGCACTAAGTGTTTTTCCACTTACAAAGCATGAAAGCAAAAATTACATCAAGATCCCAAGCCTGCAAATCACGAACATCAAAGAGAAAAAAAAGATGCTTCTGTTTTTTATCCCTGTGTTTGTCAATATCTGTGTCTGGAGCTTACTGACATTCGTGGATTTTGTACTTTATTGGCTCATTCTTACATTAAGCAAACATCTTCAAGAAATTCCTTCTATCGTTTTCCCATTTAAAGTTTATTTCGCTGTGAGTATTTCATTACTATATACTTGTTTTGTAGGTGTCATCCACATTGGAACTAGCTAGTGTTTTGCAATAAATGTGTGTTGATGGTAAATGCTCAAAGAGAGGTTTAAATCAGCTGTAAAATGTTAATTATCAATGAAAAGGGTTGAAAATTCTTATTTATAAATATTCAGTTTTGATTAGATAAATGTTTAAGAATACTTTTGGTATTTAATTTTATTTTAATAAAAGTTTCTAGGCAAGTTGAAGTACTACTTTACAGAAAGTTTGGTAGTTTTGTGGGGTAGATATATGTAGGAAATGATAGAGAATATAATAAAAATAGATGATTATATAATCATCCTACTCCAAAACACAACACAAAGTATAACTTAGTATATCAATCTCAAATCCCTGAACTAAAATATATCTCCCTCTCTCTATTCTAGTTGCTTTTTTTTTTGGACCCTGTGTGGTGTTTTGAGAAATTTTAGTCATGCCTGCAGACAAAAAGTCTTAACAGATTGTCATGAAATCTGGCTGGTTGTGGGGTCCCTAGAGTGTTTTTAAAGCAGATAAATCATGGTATTATATTATTGATCAGCTTCAAGGTGCCAAAATAGTATATTTTATGTAAGAAACAATATATAACATGAATTGTTTAATTATAACACTAAGGGTCAGGTTACGAGTAAAGTGCAAAATTGCACTGTAGTGAGCGCGATATTTGTGCTCCACTCCTAATACCAGTACACGCAATTGTGCACTAGTAATAGAAGTGGCCCACAATGCAAATGCGACCTTGCTTTGTGCTTAAAACCTCCTCATTGCTGCCTCCACCCTCCATATTTCAATGCAAATATTTATTTTTTTAAATTTAAAGTATAAAGTGTGTTTAGTTGGCACCAGCATGGGGCCCCTCGCGCTAAGGCCAGCCCTGTCGCTGAGGTAAACAGAGATGTTGCTGTAATTCAGTGTTCTGCTTTATGAGTTCATAGTGTGGCCTTTTATAGTCATTTAGCCATACTGTTAAAATTGTTTATAATCACAAAAATGACATTGTTTTTGTTGCATAAACATATATTACTGTAATTATGTACTGTATATATTCCTTGGTATATTACTATGGCTAATCTCTGAGTTACCTTTTGCGGGCTAAAAAAAATTCTGGCAACAGGGTCCTCTGCTCATCAGGTCCACCTCTGATGTGCCTGTACTATTTTTGTTATGTATTTTGTGTAGTGTGTATGGATAGTGCCTTCAGTGTTTGTGCAATATGTGTTATGTAGTGTGTATGCATAGTGCCTGCAGTGTTTGTGTTATGTGTGTAGTGTAGTGTGTATGGAAAGTGCCTGTATTGTTTGTGTTATGTGTGTTGTGTAGTGTGTATGGATAGCACTTGTAGTGTTTGTGTAATGTGTGTTGTGTAGTATAAATGGATAGTCCCTGTAGTGTTAGTGTTATGTAGTGTGTATGGATGGTGCCTGTAGTGTTTGTGTTATGTGTGTTGTTCAGTGTGTATGGATAGTGCCTGTAGTGTTTGTGTTATGTGTGTTTTGTAGTGTGTATGGATAGTGCCTGTAGTGCTTGTGGCATGTGTTATGTAATATGTATGCATAGTGCCTGTAGTGTTTGTGTTATGTGTGTTGTAGAGTGTGTATTGATAGTGCCTAAAGTGTTTGTGTTATGTGTGTTGTGTAGTGTGTTTGGATAGTGCCTGTAGTGTTTGTGTTATGTGTGTTGTGTAGTGTGTATGGATAGTGCCTGTAGTGTTTGTGTTATGTGTGTTTGTGCTATGTAATAAAGATAGTGTCCATAGTGTTTGTGTTATGTATGTTGTGTAGTGTGTTTGGATAGTGTCTGTAGTGTTTGTGTTATGTGTGTTGTGTAGTGTGTATGGATAGTGGCTGTAGTGTTTGTGTTATGTGTGTTGTGTAGTGTGTATGGATAGTGCCTTTAGTGCTTGTTTTCGGTGTGTTGTGTAGTGTGTATTGATAGTGCCTATAGTGTTTGTGTTATGTGTGTTGTGTACTAAAGATAGTGTATTTCGTTTTTGTGTTATGTATGTTGTGTAGTGTGTATGGATAGTGCCTGTAGTGTTTGTGTTATGTGTGTTGTAAAGTGTGTATAGATAGTACCTGTAGTGTTTGTATTATGTGTGCTGTGTAATGTGTATAAATAGTGCCTGTAGTGTTTGTGTTATGTGTGTTGTGTAATGTGTATGGATAGTGCCTGTAGTGTTTGTGTTATGTGTGTTGTGTAGTGTGTATGGATAGTGCCTGTAGTGTTTGTGTTATGTGTGTTGTGTAGTGTGTATAGATAGTGCCTGTAGTGGTTCTGTTATGTGTGTTGTGTAGTGTGTATGGATAGTGCCTGTAGTGTAGTGTTTGTGTTATGTGTGTTATGTAATAAAGATAGTGTCCATAGTGTTTGTGTTATGTGTGTTGTGCAGTGTGTATAGATAGTGTCTGTAGTGTTTGTGTTATGTGTGTTGTGTAGTGGGTATGGATAGTGGCTGTAGTGTTTGTGTTATGTGTGTTGTGTAGTGTGTATGGATAGTGCCTGTAGTGCTTGTTTGTAGGTGTGTTGTGTAGTGTGTATTGATAGTGCCTATAGTGTTTGTGTTATGTGTTTTGTGTAATAAAGATAGTGTATTTAGTTTTTGTGTTATGTATGTTGTGTAGTGTGTATGGATAGTGCCTTTAGTGTTTGTGTTATGTGTGTTGTAAAGTGTGTATAGATAGTACCTGTAGTGTTTGTAATATTTGTGCTGTGTAATGTGTATGGATAGTGCCTGTAGTGTTTGTGTTATGTGTGTTGTGTAGTGTGTATGGATAGTGCCTGTAGTGTTTGTGTTATGTGTGTTGTGTAGTGTGCATGGATAGTGCCTGTAGTGTTTGTGTTATGTGTGTTGTGTAGTGTGTATAGATAGTGCCTGTAGTGGTTCTGTTATGTGTGTTGTGTAGTGTGTATGGATAGTGCGTGTAATGTTTGTGGTATGTGAGAGTAGGGTCTGCAGAGTGTGTGTATGGAATATGTTGTTTGGCTAGTGGTTCTGTGTGTTTAGTGTTTGTCTATTGTGTGTGTAGTCTAACTGTGACTTATAAATACATTGCAGGTACTCACTGGCCTTCAGGCTACAGCTCCTTACTGGCCAATATCTGTGGCAGTGGTGGTTCTAGAACATAAAATTGTGGGCTAACAAAGGCTGTGAAAACATTGAAAGACATGGAACACATATGTGGCCACTTAATAGAGCATACACTGCATTTTGCAACTTAACAGAGGTGCTGCACGTGCGTTTGTATGTGCATAGCACCGCTAATAGAACCACAACTGATCTATGACAATTTCTACAAACCTCTACTGCCAAATAGTGTGCCACTGTGTAGTGTTTGTGAAGTGTGAAGTGTATATGTAGTGCTTGGAGTGTTTAAGTAATGTGATCAAATTTTCAAATTTACACATTTGAGAGATGTCTGACACTGATGAAAGTTAAAGGATCAGGAAACCCAATTTTTTTCTTTCATTATTCAGGCAGAGAATACAATTTTCTAATTTAATTCTATTATCTAATTTGTTTCATTCTCTTGGTATGATTTGTTGAAGGTGCAACAATGCACTACTGGCTTAACTAACTGAACACATGGGTGAGCCAATGACAATCGGTATATATATGCAGCCACCAATCAGTAGCTAGAACCTAGGTTCTTTACGGCTCCTGAGCTTTCCTAGAAGAACCTTTCAGAAGGATAACAAGAGAAGGAAGCAAATTAAATAATATAAATAAACTGGAAAGTTGTTTAAAATTGTATTCTCTATCTGAATCATGAAAGAAAAATATTTGTGCCCCTTTCAATTTAATTCAAATAATATGAAAATCATCCAAAAAAATGCTAATTTTTTTCAAATGTATTTGTTTTTCTCTGTTTAGAATAATGAAACCAAAAGATCCATTCAGATTAATCTTTTTGAACCACAGTGCACTCCCCAGGCAATGTTATCCCTCTTTGAAGCTTGGATCCCTCTTAGTATAATCATTGCAGTGCTTATTCTGCTTGGGTTGCTATCTCCTGTATTAATACAAATCAAACTGATCATAACAGCTTCATTCTACCCAAACAAGGAAATGGAGCATATTCAGTACCTTCACAGCAAAATATTAAAGAAGAGGTTGAAAGCAACAAATCTCCAGAAAAGGAAAAACAGGAGCACAACTAAGTTTGGGGTAAGAGACCAAGTTTAAACTCTTAGGGGCCGATTTATTAAGGGCCGAATGGCCCAGATGCCCCTTCAGGCTCGCCAGAAACAGCAGTTAAGAAGCAGTGGTCTTAAGACCGCTGCTCCTTAACTGGTCAGCTGCCTCTGCGGCTGTGGACATCAATCCGCCCAGTCCTATACGATTAGGTTGATTCACACCCCCTGCTAGCAGCCGATTGGCCGCGAATCTGCAGGGGTGGCATTGCACAAGCAGTTCACCAGAACTGCTTTTGCAATGTTATATGCCGACAGCGTATGCTGTTTGCATTTTGCGGTGTCTGGCGGACATGGTACGATACAGCGTATCATGTCCGCCAGACTTTGATAAATTGGCCCCTTAGGGATAAATAAAAAAGCTGAGAGCAGTTTATGCTGATGTGTATGGTGTGTTATTGTGTGTTCTGCCCCTGCATAAGCAACAGTGACTAGTGTTGTATGATTTAACCAAAGCATTTTATGTGTGCATTACATATATAGCTGCCCTATGTTTTCAATGTAAAGCACAAATCAGTACTAGTGGGCTGAATTTGTAGGTCTTACAAGCCAGTAGCTTTGTGTTGCGCTGGAATGCAATATGAAAAAGACTATGGCCTCTATTTATCAAAGTCTGGAGGACCTGATCCGATCAGGTACGACAGACCTCGCTGAATACGGCGAGCAATATGCTCTCCGTATTCAGCATTGCACCAGCAGCTCACAAGAGCTGCTGGTGCAACGCCGCCCCCTGCAGACTCGCGGCCAATCGCCCGCCAGCAGGGGGATGTCAATCAACCCAATCGTACTCGATCAGGTTGAATTTCGGCAATGTCTGTCCATCTGCTCAGAGCAGGCGGACAGGTTATGGAGAAGTGGTCTTTAGACCGCTGCTTCATAACTGGTGTTTCTGGCGAGCCTGCAGACTCGCCAGAAACACAGGGCCTCAAACTCTATCCGGAGCTTTATATATATGCCCCTTTCTCTTTAAACATTTTTCAAAACCTGGCATTAACAATTAGCGTTTGCCATACACCTTATAATGCTATGAGGTTGAATTAAGCCTGGGGACAAAAAGATAATAAGAACAAGAAAATGGTTCCAGGTGTTAAGGGGAGGAGTACAGGGACAAGATATATATAAAAAAGGTCAGAGAGAAGTTAAAAGGTAAATGGTGTATGGACGTATGTCTATATCTGTTAACTCTGATATGTAAACTTAAAGGGACTGTTAAAAGGATTGTTAAAATTAAACTTTCATGATTCAGAAAGGGCATGCAATTTTAAACAACTTTCCAATTTATTTTTATCATCAAATTTGCTGTGTTCTCTTGGTATTCTTTGTTGAAAGCTAAACCTAGGTAGGCTCATATACTACTTTCTAAGCCCTTGAAGGTGGCCTCTTATTTCAGTGCATTTCAGCGCTAGTTCATGTGTGCCATATAGATGTGTGCTCACTCCTGTGGAGTTATTTATGAGTCAGCACAGAATGGCAAAAATGCAAGTCTGTCAAAAGAACTGAAATAACGGGGTAGTCTGCAGAGGCTTAGATACAAGGTTATCACAAAGGTAAAAAATAAATGTATATAATAGTATTGCTTATGCAAAACTGGGGTATGGGTAATAAAGGGATTATCTATCTTTGTAAACAATAAAACATTTTGGAGTAGACTGTCCTTTTAAACCAACATGGAAAGTGTTTAACAATTAAAGGCTAGATTATGAGTGGCACGCTATCTGTTTCTCTTGATCGAAAAGAAGTTTATCAAGGGTCTTTGTGAGCATCTGAAGTAGCATGCGTATTACGAGTTCAAAGTAAGCACATTCGCTTGAGCACAATTGAACTTCATATGTGTCGGGATAGCGCAACTTCAGAGCTCTGGTTAACTGTTACACTCGAATAAAAAGTGGAAAAATAGCCATCAAAAAATACATTTTTTTTTTTTTAAATATATTTTTATTGAGATATTAGAATTTCCAAATACAAAGGAATTGCACAGTTACAGTAAAAATACATAAGTGCAATATATGCAGGTTGAGAAAAAATACGTTGCAAAGCATACTATAAGTTCCTGAGTCCACAAATGTGTGTAACATTTTGTTAAATCCTTTAAAAGGGGAGAGAGAAATGATGATAAGGGAATACAAGCTAAGGTTCCCATTATATAAGAGAGTCTTCATCAATGTAGGAGAGTATGGAACACCAAAAGATAAAACAAATTCAACCATAAGTATGCAGTATACGCAACTATGTAACAACCAATGAGAAAGTAAGTGGACTAAGCTTAAAGGGATCTCTTTTTTTTTTGTTTCCAGGTGGTCTATGTTTAGTGTGTAATAGTAGATGAAATAGATGCAGGGTTGGGGGAGTTACAGCAGGCAAGAGCTGCTTGAAGATAAAAGGGAGGGTGTGTGTGGGGGGTGCGTGGTGAGCTATTGTTAAAGTGAATGTAATAGTGAGGCTTATGAACTGGGAGGGTTCCCTTGTGGTCATTGTAGAGTCTATAACATGAAACTTAGAGCACTATCACTCGGTCAACCAACACCTTATAGGCAGCCAAAAGGTTATAGGAAGTGCATACCAACACAAGTCATTGGCTAACATCTGACATGTAAAACATCAAAACATTATCCCAGGTGTAATTACCTGGGAAGAGTTGCTAAAAGGAGCAGTTATGAGAAGCGTTAGACATATGTAACAATAGTTCAGTTCCTAGTTATTAATCACTATGTTGAAAGATGAGACTAGGTCTGTATGTGAGTAGAGGTGTCAAAGCTCTTCACCATCTCAAAATCAATAGGTACTTCTAAGGTCTAGCTAACTATGGCTATGATCAGGGAGTCTTATAATAATGATTACAAAAGGTTACATGCTTAAGGGAGATATAATATTGGTATCTGGGTGTCTATGTTCTCTAGTTGCAGAGTATGGGGTCAGAGGTAGCTGAGGGTAAGTGAAATTATTTGTATGAAGCAGTGGAGGAGGGCCAGCACCCGTGTAATGGGCCAGTTACTGTCTACTTCTATTACTATAAGGGTTTAGAAATTGCATATGTGACATTTAAGTTATAACTAAGAATGACAACTACATATGTGAATAGGATATCAGTACAAAGTATGTAACCAACTCATGTCCTCAGTTGTGCATTGAGATAGGTATCCTGAGAGCTGTGGATTTTTCTGGGTAGGGAGGGTGCGGCATCTGGTTATCTTAAGTGAAACTGGAAGCTTATTAGAAGCTGAGCTCTCATAGGTGGTAATCAGGTATGACACTCCAGGCAAAAATAATTAAAAGTAAGGCATTGTATATCCTATGCAACAGAGGTGCATCGGTTAAATAAAGTCAGATTCATTCCTCTCAATAACACATCGGAGTCTAAGTATATATAATGGTCTAACTGAGTAAACTAATAAAAGATACCTACATGTTTCACAGTCATAAATAACAATATAGTTAAGAATCTATACAGGAGCGACAGGGGTCCTAGCAAGACAAAAAGCACTCTACAATCAGTATTGTCCATTAGTTGAAAACATCTACGGTAACCCAAGAATAAACATGTATATGTAAATACAAATAGAACAGGCATGCCTTCTCCGTGCAGTAAACCAGCATGTTCTGTAATAATAAGAAATGCACGGGGTGCTGGCAGTCTCAACATTAGCGAGTGGGACTATTCAACTGTGTTGATGACTGAAGTAACAGACCTATCGGTCTGGCAGATCGGCATGGCGACTATCCTCCCGGATCAAAAGGGCCAATCAGTTGTCCAGTAGAAGGTTGTATGGCTGCTGCTCCGACAAGCCCAAGCCTCTCACAACCCTGTGAAAAAGCTGTTGGAACGATGCCGTGGGCCATCATGGACAGATGACCAAACAGTGAAGCTTGGGTAAGCAAAACATTGCGCTGTCCATCGGGTCTCAGTATTACTTTGGGGAGATCCCCTAATTGCTGCTGGGCTGATAGATCAGGTTGTATCTGTAACCCCATACTTAGTTGAGTGGGTAGGAGGATCAAGGAGCTCAACATGGATCCAGGCTGGCCCAGCAGTGTAGCTACTCCAGGAGGAAACCGCAAGGGAGAGAGGTCCATTTCACGGGCGGACAGTTCAAAAGAGACGCCTTCCTCCATGTCTATCAGGCCGACCGCACCATCGGCCGTCAGGTGAATAGAAGGTCTGGAAGTGTGCAGAGGAGCCTGCATATTGCTTCATAGGAGTTTGAGGGTTTATATATTGCTCCTCCCGGCACCGCTCATCTGGTATGGTGAGACTATTAAGGCTGTCCTCCCTGGAGCCCATCAAGCGGATGTCTAGGGTAAGTTGGGCATAAACGGAGGTCCATCCGCTGTCCTAGGCGTTCGAGAAGGGCCACTACTATATCCATCTCACACGCCATAATAGACTGTGGCCTTTTAACAATGTAGAGGTGTCAAATGTGTGCTTCTATAAGCGCTTTGTTTTTATAGCTAGGTGTCTCCCTCACTTTAGCCTCCTTGATCGGAGCTGCAGGCAAGTAGTATAAAGATCTGCGTGGAGGGCCTCCGTCTAAGATTTAGTTGTTGGCGCCAGGTAACTCCATTTTTGTGGCGGGATGAACATGAATTTCGGGTGTGGGTATTATCAGGAACCCAGATATAAGATCAGTCTGGTCAGACTATAGATGTCACCATTTAAAATCCTTAGTTTAGTTTATCATACTGCGGAGCTACAGGATTTTCCGTCCACCATGGCTGCCTCTTGGCCACGCCCCCCAAAAAAATACATTTTAAAGTACAGTTCCAATCATAATAACACTGAAACAAATTATTTTTAAAATTATATTGGACAAAAAGCTATACGGATATGAGGTCTCAGGTATAAGGGGAAAAAAGGCAGGCAAAGGGCTTTAATATGGAGATACATACATATACATGCCTAAATATGTATATATGTGTGTGTGTATATACTGTATATATATATATATATATATATATATATATATATATACAGATACAGTATATATATATATATACACACATATATATTTGACACATGTATTTATATGTGTGTATATGTATTTACAGACATATATAAACACATAAATACATATGTGCACACTTATAGACATACAGTATATATAAGTGCATTCGAGCCCTTTGCAGTCAAGTAGCTGAAAACATGTAAAATCATATTTATGCTATATTCATATTTAATAAAGTGTTTAACAATGGATTTAATATAACCATTTCACATTCAAATGTTCTGTACATAAGGGAATTTGTTCTAAGTATTAATAAATATGTTGGAATACATTAACACAGTCGTGATATCTGAAGTTCTGCTTTTTACACGCGCCGGGATAGCACTTGTGCGAAAACTTTTTACTTTCAACTTGTAATACGCATGCTACCCGACACGTGCGAAAACCCTCAGTCTAGCGCATGAGCAGAAGCAATAAATAGTGCTCCACTCATAATATAACCCTAAATAAGTAAAAAAAAAATCCACTCAATTAACTGAAAGGAACTATTGCACTAGAGCTGTTTGACACACCTGTGCATTCTGAGAGCAATAATTTAAGTCTGGATACTTACAGAAATCCATTACCTGAGAGATATTAACATACTAAGGCCTAGTTTCCATTAAGGTGGTAAAGTTTGGAAACTGGTGGTAACATAAAATATGTTCATAGCCTTTAATGGAGATGTTTTTACCACTAGTTTCCAAACTTTACCACATCAATTGAAATTAGGCCTGAAATGGCTTTTGGCTTCCTGACTAACTGGAGTTAATGTAGTGTACCACCTGACCCATATTTTACCTTCTCAGCCGGTAAAATACAGCTAAATGGAGGTGGAGGTGATGTCTGTGTGTCACTGTGAGCAGGCTGAGCAAGGCCTACCAGGATACCAGGAGATTTCCCGGTGGGCTGCAGGGGTGATTAATGGATGTAATTGGGTTGTAGGGTACCTATATAAGCACAAT
Source organism: Bombina bombina (assembly GCF_027579735.1). Taxonomy (NCBI): domain Eukaryota; kingdom Metazoa; phylum Chordata; class Amphibia; order Anura; family Bombinatoridae; genus Bombina; species Bombina bombina. The sequence goes on from NC_069503.1 coordinate 1,018,031,933, forward strand.
CTGTCACTTTTTTAAATACAAACTAATATAATATATTTCTAATATCAAATATTTAGGGAAGGAGTATCCCAGTAATCCCCTTTGATAAAAAGGGGGTGTATGCATTATCAACGTAAAATAGGGCTGGTCTCCAAATTTTCCAGGGCTGCTTTTTATTCCCAGTCCGGCCCTGAGGCTGAGCCAGCATGCAGATGTTACAAGTAAAATCAGGAAGCTTTCAAGGATGTCATGAAGTGATGATGTCATGGATTGGGAGTGCTTTGGCTCTGCCTGAGGCTCTGAGTGACAGCTGCATCCTCCACTTAGCATTGGAGAAAAAATGGGTGCAGGGTGTGCTGGTAGAACAACAGCACAAATTGTACAATCTCTCTCATGCTGCACAAATTGTACTTACAGGGCAGAAGTGAGCACAGACAGGTAGAAGCAATGGAGCCCTTTTTTTCTTGTGTAATGTAATTGGCCTCCGAGAGCCAATCCAAGGCCGTCTTTGCTAATCAAGCCAAATTTTAAAATCTAAGATTAGGAAATGCAAGACCTCTATTATTTTTAGGATGTGAAAGATTGGCTATTCAAATACAAGCTTTATGTTTCCCCCAGAGGAACTTAGAGCATAGAGAATAAAAAGCTTGAATATCTTTATTATATACGTAAACCGGTATGTTTTGAAACAGGAATAATATCTTAGGAAATAATACCATTTTTATCAGGGTAATCTTAGCAGAGAGTGTCAGGGCAAGTTTGGCTCAGTTCTTAAGAGACACATTACATTTCTGCCATACAAGAGGGAAATTACTTTGGTATCATTCATGTGGATTTTTAGTTAGGATAATGCCTAATAAGTATTTGATCTTTTTTTCAACATGTATGAAGGGATTATTTAATTAACTGTCTTTTCGTTTGTTAATCCAGAGAATTTCTGATTTTTGAAGATTTATTCTATACCCAGAGAAAGCACTATACTCAGATATTATATCAAGAAGGATTGGGATGTTTTTCTTGGTGTTGGTCGAATAAAAAAGAATATTGTCTGCGTAAAGAGAGAGTATAAATTGTCTTTTGCCGATTTTAACCTCTTCCAATTCTTCTCTGCATATCATTGCTAACGGTTCAAGAGCTATATTAAATAATAAGGGCATCCCTGCCTTGTTCCTTTATGTAAAGTTATACTAGGAGATAAAATTCCATTAATACTTAAAAAGGAGATAGGATCTGTATAGATTGTTTTGATAAATGTATGGAATTGACCTGAGAATCCGAACCTATTCAAAGCATTAAATAGGTGAGCCCAAGAGATGGAATCCAATGCCTTTTTTGGCATCTTTTGTAAGAAAGGCGAGGTCTTTAATTGAATTAGAAGTCTGATTTGACTGAGAAAATAAATGTTCAATTAATAACATAGCTGTTCTAATATTTTTGGTAGCAGTTCTCCCTTTCATAAAACCAGATTGATCAGGATGTATAATATCTCCCAGTATTGATTTTAATCTATTTTCAATTATATTAGGTGTTGAGGAGAGATATGGGAAGGTAAGAGTCTAATTATTCAGGGTTTTTATCTTTTTTTAAAATTATTACCACATTTGAAGCTGAGAAGTAACTGGAGGGCTTAAAATCAGACAAATAATAGGAGTTATAGAGATTCACCAGAGAAGGGCACATTTCCTCCCCTAATATCTTGTAAAATTCTGCCGGGATCTGGTCCTGATTGGGAGCTTTGCCATTAGCTAATCTATGAATAGCTTGATTTATTTCATCTGGGGATATTGCTTGATTGATTAAAGCACATTGTTCTATAGAGATTTTTGGTATTGGCATTTTCTGCCAGAAATTTTCTCTACATTGGATATCTACTGAATCTGAAGAATAAACTTTTTGAAAATATTCATGGAATTTACTCATAATATCTGAGGGGGCAGTGCATTTTTTCCCTTGTGCTATTATTGTGCTGATAAAGTTATTATTTTTCCTAGATTTTGTGATATTGGCGAGGAGTTAAGTAGATATTGGGCCATGTCTATTGTATATAGCTTTATTTTTGTTGATTTAAAAATGTTTCTCTTTCTTCCTTTGCCTTCATATAGGCTAACCAATGATTTTTGCCTGCGTTTGCAATATATTCTGCATATCTCTTTTTGAGTTGATTGGCTAGCTGTAATTCCCTTTTCCCTAAAGTGTTCTTTCTTTTTATCATATAAGCCCTAATTAGGCCTATTATATAGGCTTTTGCTGATTCCCAGAAGATCTCTGGTTTAAAGATATATTCTTTATTATAATTTTTAAAATCCCTCCAAGTATGCGATAACCAGTCAGAATAAAGGAAGGAAGGGAAGAACAATGTTCCAATTTTTTTTTAAAGGTTTCATTAATATAGGAAGTGTAATGAGGGCATGGTCAGAGATTAGGACATTATTGATCTCAGTAATTATGTCTGTGCATGGAGGAGTTCACTAATGAAAAACATGTCTATTCTGGAAAAGGATTGATATGTTTTGGATTCGCAAGTAAATGATCTGTAGTCTGAGTTTTGTAATCTCCAGACGTCTTTTAATTTTAATCTTTTAGAAAATTTAGTTAGAAATTTAGATTCTTTGTTATATCTGTTGGAGTTTTTGGTTTTAAATCGGTCTAGTAGGGGGTTGAATACTGCATATTGATAAGTTTGGCGTACAGTCCTGCCCAGAAAGCTGGCTGAAAGTTATTTGGAGCATAAATGTTGCAGAGAGTAAAACGTGTGTCGTGGCACTCTAATTCTAAGATAACATATCTCCCTTCTTGATCAATATCTTGTAATATAATAGAATAGTCTAGATTTTTATTAATAATAAAAGCCACTACCCTTTTTCTATTTAAAGGGGGGTAATAATATAAAAATACACAAATTAACCCTCGACCCATCCTTATACATTACAGGATTATAGTCAAGCAGTGGCACCAGTAACGCTAACTTTACCTACAATTTTTTTCAAGTCAACAGCATTAAAATCTGAGACTTGCGTAGAATCCTGATTTTAGCAGCATATAATAGGGAGGCACGAATACCCATCTTAATGAGTTGAGAACAAAATGGGGCGGGTTCTTGCCTCTTAGCTGAGGTTGCAGCTGAAAAGTCCTGAAATATCAGGATACACTCTTGGTTTAAAGGGACGGGAAACCCAAACATTTACCTTCATGATTTGGATAAAATATAACATTTTAAACAACTTTCCAATTTACTTCTATTATCAAATGTGCTTCATTCACTTGTTATTTTTTGCTTAAGGAAGAGCATTGCACTACTGGCAGTTAGTTGAACACATCTATTTAGCCAATCACAATAGACAAATGTGTGCATGCACCAATCAGCAGCTAGTTCCCACTAGTGTAGGATATGTGCGTATTGTTTTTCAACAAGGAATACCAAGAGAATGAAGCACATTTGAAACTAGAAGTGAATTTAAAAGTATCTTAAAATGACAAGCTCTATCTGAATCATGCAAGTTTAATTTTGACTTTCCTATCCCTTTAACTCAAAAAAGGTATTCTTACGAAAATGCATAAGCACTCTGAGTTTATCCTGATAGGAATTCAATGATAATTGGTCTTTTTGTAGACATTAGAATATATGTTGCCAAGTCTGTGGGCTCTTTCTATAGGCAATGGTATAAATTGCTCTGGAATACCTCATGCTCTTGGTAGAGTTGTTGATGCAAATTCTATCAGATCTGTGTACTCTGTGTTTTCTATAAGCCCTATAACTCTTAAATTACTCCTACGAGATCTATCTTCTAATTCGTTCAGTCGAAATTGTAGAAGTTGTATAGATTGGTCTTGTGAATTTAGGATTTCTTGCTGTGAATTTTGTGTATCCTCTAAATCTGAAGTCCTTTTTTATATTTCAGTGACTCTATTAGCAAAATGTTTAATTTCACTAGACAGATGGGATAATTCAGATTTTAAAGCATCAAATTGAGGTAGCAACAACTCAGCTTTTTGCTTCACTAGAATGTTTGTGTCAATATTAGATTGTGAGGGGTTTAGATTATCTAATTGACCTGCTTCATTGCTGTCTAAACTGTTGCAAGATTTTTTATTCTTCTGTTTAAGAGGCATGCTTGGGGATTTATATTTATAAGAATTAAGATATTTGTCCATAGACAAAGATATTGGTAGCAGAAAAGTGATGAGTGACAGAAAAAGATCAAACTAGTAAATGGTCAAAGTACAATTCTAGAGTGATATCTAAAACAAGTGTAAGTGATTATAGGGAGATATTCCCAATAAATGAAAATTGATATCAGAAAAGGATTAAACCAAGTGTGGTAAAAGACAGCCTTAGTCAAGCTGACTTAGGCTCATCACTTCCTTGATTATTGAGATATGGACTAGCAAACTCTTAAAATGGAATAAGAAAGAAATGCCTTTTTAAATTCTAGAAAGCTTATGCTCTAGATAACATAGAACGTAATTTTTACTATATTTAGAATAATGTTATCTTGTCTATAGTAGCATTATTATAACAGGGTTGTAGTTTACAACATATACCCAAATATACTTAATCTCCCCCCATGGAGCTAGGGAGCCTTGTATTATTGCTTTAGCTCCTTCATATATTAAACAAATCCAAAAGTCTTTATAATATATTACAGGATCACAGCGTTTATAATAGAGTTGAGAGATAATATTTATATAATACTATATTAGAATCCGTAGTGATCTTCAAACAGCAAACAATTATGATAAAACAGATTAAATTTAAGCAGCACATTATAATTCCTTAATTACAATAACATTAGTACCTTGGAACAATTGATTCCCATTAATTGTAAATGAATATGCAGATAAGAATTAGCTGTATAGGACCTTTAATCCATTGAATATGGAATTTATAAAGTCCCTTAGGCTATAGGTACTTTAAAGACTTAATAATGTGAGAAAAGTAGACATTTAACTAACATATGCAAATATGCCTATTGCTTTCCTCTCAACGCTCTTATGAACAGGATAGGGTTTGGAGAGCAATAACAAAGATTTGAGTAAATTACACAATTTACAAATTGGATAGCTTGGATCTATTAGCTCCTGATAGCTGTTAAAAAAGGGAATATATTTACAAGCTTTGTACATGAGCAATAAACATTTTCCATCTTAAAAAACATTCATGTAGTCCCACACTTCTGAGAACTCAGAATCTGATATATGTGAATTAGTTGAAGTCTTTAGTTTGGCATACACAATTAGGGGTAAGGCTTTCAGAATTACACTGAAAAAATAAAGTAATGCTTTCATCTTTGTGGTCAAAATAGCAAGTCCTTGCAAAGAACCATAGAACAAATATTTAAGTATTATGAGTTCTCTTGATGATAATATATTTCAAAATGTAAATTAAACTCTGTAGAAATAATACATACTTTATCTCCTCTGTGGTAATAAAGGGGAAGTCCCAGATTTATATGAACCCTGTTTTCCAAAATGGGGTACAGTGTTATGCTTTTTCAATGGTGTAAACTGGGCCTTTAAATATTTTCAGCCTTGGGGACTCCAGGTTTGGATTACAGAGCATGGTTTAAGAGCAATTTAATGACCTTAGCCACAAGTCCTTGCCCTTATAAAAAAGCAAGAAAGGACATATGCATGCAAACAAAAGAGTATAGGAGATAGCCAGGTACTTATCTTGATATAATGACAAGTCACTCAATAGCCTGTTTCTCTTTGGCATCCCCCAGTGAGTTGGAGTTGTAGAAGTTTAAACCTGTATTTCAACGCTGAGGAAATGAGCCCTTGAAGGGAAACAATGGTTATTGTAGTTGTTGACGCCTACCCCTTAATTGTGAGTGTTGGAGAGTGGGATAAGCCGCCCCCTCACACTCAAGCCATTATGGGGTCCTGGGAGCACTCCTCAGTCGTGACACTGAACTCTGTATGAGCTGTCATCAACTTCTGTGCGATGTCCAATCTCGCTGTACTCCGTGTGGGGCGATCACGAGCCTCTCTGTGTAGTATCAGGCGTTAGACACAGCTTTGCCGCCAGTTTCTCCCAGCAAAAGCGACTGCCTGGGGTCTATTATTCATACTGGTTCTAGATTAGCAAGTTGTTGTCCTAGTGAGTGGACCAATATGGCTTCATTTGGAGACCAGATCAGAGGCACATGTCGGCTGTACTCTCACTCCCACTTTTGTGCGAATAGCCCGGTGAAGGGGTTGCATTCTTTCATCAATGGCTCTGTGATACTGGGAGGTTGCTGGCGTAGCTCTCACACCAATGGTGCAAATCTCACGTGCCTGTTCCAGCTCCTCCCACAACGGAAGCCGTGAAAACAACAAAATACAGGTAGCCCTCAGTTTACGCCGGGGTTAGATTCCAGAAGGAATGGTTGTAAATTGAAACCCAGTTTATAATGTAAGTCAATGGGAAGTGAGGGAGAGTTCCAGCCCCCTCTCAAAATTGTCATAAGTAACACCTAATACATTATTTTAAAAGCTTTGAAATGAAGACTTTAAATGCTAGACAGCATTATAAACTTAATAAAATAATCACACAACACAGAATATATAATTAAACTAAGTTAAATGAACAAAAACATTTGCTAAACAGCATTATAAACCTAATAAAGTAATCACACAACACAGACTTCACTTGCATTTTTCTGCAAACAGTTATTTCTATGCATTCCAATCTGGACTGAGATATAGACAGGAAGATCTTGTTCCTTTGAAATCTGCTTGATAGCTCAGGTCTGGTTAAACTGATTATTTTCAGCTTGCTTGGCTTTGCTGCAACACAAGCGGACAGCTCCACCTACTGGCTATTTTAATAAATGCACTGCTTCTCAATGCTTTTCAATAGCAGTCACATGACTGGAAAAAAAGGTTGTTATTCTGAAACGGTGTAAATTGAACCGTTGTAAAACGAGGGCCACCTGTATAGTTGTTTTTTTCCGTAAATTAAAACTAAAATGTCCTATAATTAAAATAATTGAATTAAATTATCTGTTTTTTTTTCATTTTTCTAATCAAAACATATTCTCATTCACTTTACCTCAAGTTCCACATCTATCAGTCTATCTGAATCTGTATATCTCTCTATTATATCTCTGTATCTGTCTTTCTGTATGTCTATCTATCTATCTATCTATCTTTCTATCTGTTTGTCTGTCTGTCATCTATCTATCTGTCTATTTATCTGTCATCTATCAATCTAGCTATCTATCAGTCTGTCTATCTATCTATCTAGCTATCAAAAGGGTGCCTCATGGTGTAGACCCTGGTTTCTCAACAGCCGGGCTGCAGCCCAGTACCGGGCCATGATGGCCCTACTGGTGGGCCCTGACCTGACATGCCCCCCGCTGCATGCTCTGACAGGCCTGCCACTCCACACATAAGGAATACCAGGCAGGCCTGTCAGAGTGCCATTTCATATGTGCGTGTGTGCTGTGCACATGTAGCAGCAGTTCAGTGGTAGGACAAGGAGTGCGAGACAAGGAGCAGATGGGATGGACACCAATGAAAGTACATATTTTATTCCCCCACTGACACAAATATATACTGTATATAAACTACCGGGTCCTGGAGGCATCCGGCTAACATTTACTGGACCTTGAGGCCACTTGGGTTGAGAACCATTGGTGTAGACTGTATGATTTATGAAATGGATAAAAGAATCCAAAATGGGTCACTCATAAGTGAGATGGCACTATATAGATGAATAATGCAAATAGGCAGGCTGGATGTCGCAGCCACCCGCTGGCTGATGCTCCTGGCAGAAACCTCCAGGGGAATTCCTCCTTGGAAATGAGAGTCTCCAATATCTGGCCACAGGCAATCAGGAAAAATCCAGCAGCCACTTTCCACAAACAGTATGTTGCAATTTGATAGAAGTACTAAAAAACCTTAATGAACATCAGTGTACAGCTGATCTGTTTAAAAACATGCAACGCGTTTCTCAGCTCAAAGACGAGCTGTTTCATCAGGCATGCATCTATCTATATATCATCTACAGTATCTATCAATCATCAATCTATCCCTATCTATCGTATAGCTCTCTTTTTCTTTCTATCTATCTATGTATCTATGTATCTATCTATCTATCTATCTATCTATCTTTACCGATCTATCTATCTATCTATCTATCTATCTATCTATCTTTCTGTCTGTCTATCTATCTGCCCGTCTGTCTGTCTATATATCATCTCTCTCTCTCTCATCTATCTGTCTATTTATCATCTATCTATCTATCTATCTATCTATCTATCTATCTATCTATCTATCTATCTATCTATCTATCTATCTGTCAGCCAGTCTATCTCTCTTTTCTATCTATCTATCTATCTATCTATCTATCTATCTATCTATCTATCTATCAATCCTATCTCTCTCATTCTCTTTTTCTTTCTTTCTTTCTTTCTTTCTTTCTTTCTTTCTTTCTTTCTTTCTTTCTTTCTTTCTTTCTTTCTTTCTATCCCAATCTATCCTATCTCTCTATCTATCTCTGTATGGGCACTTACTGGGACCTCCCGGTCCGGCCCCTCAGTGCCTTGGGATCTCCTTCAGCTGCGGCTGCAGCACTTTAGGCGTGCACAGCCACCTAGATTTAAAGGGGCCATGTCTTTATTACAGGAACTCCCACCTAGGAGACTCAGGTGTGGGAGTTCCTATAAAAACTCACTTGTCCCATCACTCTGGGCTAAGTTATTGTCTTCTAACCTCGTTCCTGGTTCCCTTAAAGTGAAGGCAGAGAATCTTGCATACTTACCTGCTACCTGTGTATGCTCACCTTGTTCCAGAGACGATGAGAGAGGCCTGTAATTTTCATCATAGGTATACCTCAACTATGAGAGACAAAATGTGGAAAAAAATCCAGACAATCACATTGTCTGATTTGGAAAGAATTTATTTGCAAATTATGGGGGAAAATAAGTATTTGGTCAATATCAAAAGTTCATCTCAATACTTTTTTATACGGTATATCCTTTGTTGGCAATGACAGAGGTCAAACATTTTCTGTAAGTCTTCATAAGGTTGTCACAGACTGTTGCTGGTATGTTGGCCCATTCCTGCATGCAGATCTCCTCTAGAGCAGTGATGTTTTGGGGCTGTCGCTGGGCAACACAGACTTTCAACTCCCTCCAAAGGTTTTCTATGGGGTTGAGATCTGGAGACTGGCTAGGCCACTCTAGGACCTTGTAATGCTTCTTACAAAGCCACTCCTTCGTTGCCTGGGCGGTGTGTTTGGGATCATTGTCATGATGAAAGACCCAGCCACGTTTCATCTTCAATGCCCTTGCTGATGGAAGGAGGTTTGCACTCAAAATCTCACGATACATGGCCCCATTCATTCTTTCATGTACATGGATCAGTCGCCCTGTTCCCTTTGCAGAGAAACAGCCCCAAAGCATGATGTTGCCACCCCCATGCTTCACAGTAGGTATGGTGAAATCTTTGGTTGCAACTCAGCATTCTCTCTCCTCCAAACACAACAAGTTGTGTTTCTACCAAACAGTTCTACTTTGGTTTCATCTGACCATATGACATTCTCCCAATCTGCTTCTGGATCATCCAAATGCTCTCTAGCATACTTCAGATGTGCCCGGACATGTACTGGCTTAAGCAGGGGGACACGTCTGGCACTGCAGGAGCTGAGTCCCTGGCGGTGTAGTGTGTTACTAATGGTAGCCTTTGTTACGTTGGTCCCAGCTCTCTGTAGGTCATTCACTAGGTCCCCCCGTGTGGTTCTGGGATGTTTGCTCACCGTTCTTGTGATCATTTTGACCCCACGGGGTGAGATCTTGCGTGAGCCCCAGATCGAGGGAGATTATCAGTGGTCTTGTATGTCTTCCATTTTCTAATTATTGCTCCCACAGTTAATTTCTTCACACCAAGCTGCTTGCCTATTGCAGATTCAGTCTTCCCAGCCTGGTGCAGGTCTACAATTTTGTTTCTAGTGTCCTTCGACAGCTCTTTGGTCTTCACCATAGTGCCATTAATACAGGTAATGAGTGGAGGACAGAGGAGCCTCTTAAAGAAGAAGATACAGGTCTGTGAGAGCCAGAAATCTTGCATGTTTGTAGGTGACCAAATACTTATTTTCCACCATAATTTGCAAATAAATTCTTTCCAAATCAGACAATGTGATTGTCTGGATTTGTTTCCACATTTTGTCTCTCATAGTTGAGGTATACCTATGATGAAAATTACAGGCCTCTCTCATCTTCTTAAGTGGGAGAACTTGCACAATTGGTGGCTGACTAAATACTTTTTTGCCCCACTGTATATATATATATATATATATATATATACATATATATACATATATATACACACACACACCTTCATGCATTTCTACCTTAAACTTTACAATGGGGTGCTGTGGTTTATTTTGCTGATTTTGTTTTGCTCCTTAATCAGAGTAAACATAATTTAAGTGTATATGTACATGCATGTGTTTTTTTATTTGTGTAAAGTTCACATATAAGGACATGCCCACATGTCACACTCATAAACCACGCCCCTTTAAAATGTGTCCAGGATATGGCGGGGCGAAAGTTGGCAACCCTATCTGTTGCATTTTAGTTAATTAACCTACATCTTATTGTTTAATGGTTCAACTTCCCCATCAGTTAATAACAAGCTACAATACTATTGCATGTTCAAATCTTACTTTTAAATATTTAGAAGCTATTTTTGTAACAGCTGATAAATATATACATTTGCAAAATAGTTCTAGTAAGAGTTATCACAGGTTATACATAACAGTAGGACTGTGCATATGCATTGCTATCTCACAGACATCATGTATAGGCTTACCAGAAGTCCCACTTTTACTGGGATTGTCCCGGTTTGGAGGCGCTGTCCCAGTGTCCCACCCAGTTGTTCATTCTGTCCCAGTAGGGTTGCCACCTCCAGGTTTCAAATCATGTGTCTGGGTTTCAGACCACCTGAAACCCAGACACTTTATTCAAAATTACTGGACTGTGGCTCTCGAGCATAGTTGGATGCTGGTACTTTGTTACATACAGCCCTGCTTAGCTTAACGTTTGTGTCCTTCAAAGTTTACATTTAGTAATAGAGGCTGAGTGAGCAGCATAGGGTTTTTTAATTTTGTAGTACTACTTGGTTTATTTTTCTAAGAATTTAACACCCCCCTGACCCTTGGTGTCATTGCCGGTAATACACCTTTAGGGGAATCATATGGGTATGACTAGGAAGTACAGACAGGCAGGATTTTTGGCCTGGATCTTGCTTTACTTCATGCAGGATAGCATTTTGGCTATAATCTTCCTGCATTATGGTATAGCGTAGCCTCTTAAACAGCTTTAGCAGGTACATGTTTCTTTTTTACTTTAATTCAATGTTGTATTTATGCTTTATCAGTATTTGGCTCTGTTCCTTAATTAGACACATAAAACACATATTACCCTGCAGATATTAAATTGTGAAATTGATAATTATGCTTGATGTTTGGCATTATTTAGAATCTGAGATTTAGATTAATGATTTATTTGCCATGACAACGTAATGGTGCCTTTTTCACTAGGGGGTGGTGTTATGGTCTATTTAAACTGTGTGATTCACTTGTTTGACTGAGGAAGGGTAGAGTATCCACAAAACATTACACACATAAAAGCTACTACTTTAAAAGGACCGGTAATTGCCACGCCCCCTTGCACACGCTCCTGACCACACCCCCACTGGCACCGCACCAGATGGTCCCAGTTTCACCTCTAAAAATTATGGTAAGCCTAATCATGTATGCACAAATATTTTTATTCAATCGTAAAATGTACTTCTTTTGACACTTGTGATCTTTTAAAAACACATATGGAAACTTTACTGCAGTGCATATAAAATTTGCTGAAAAACATTTTTTGCAATACACATTCCTCCTTTTGTGATATCATTTAAAGTGCATCCACAATACCACTGATATGACAAGAAGTTATCTGCATGCTGATCGTACACTAGTGCTTTATGATGTAATGCAACATGTTACGGCAGATGGTTGGAGCATGCGGGAGTGTAAGCTGGGCATACACAAGACTTACTGCTGTATCAGTTATCCATTGTTAAAATACTGCTGCCATCTAGGTATGTTTTCAATAAAGAATGCCAAGAGAAAAAAGTAAATTTGATGATTTTTTTTTTAAATTGAATGCTCTATTTGAATCAAGAAAGAAAAATTCAAATGTATTAGAGAAGGTAATATACCTGAGCTTCAGTAGCAAATAAGCCTGTCTGAAGAATAAGCCTTGCTTTGAGGAACACTGTGGATGTCCCTCTTAGCTATAAACATGTAATCTCTATATTCTTTTTGTTGTTGTTGTTTTGTACAAGAATTCATATTTTCATCTTAAAAGCAGTAATAACTTGTAAAGGAGGCATGTTGCAGCAATTTATTGCAAGTGTGAATTTGCGCATGTGAATGAGATGCATGCGTGGCCAAAAATGTTATGTGACTGCACTGAGCTTACTAACATTATTCAATTTATTTGTAGGTGAACTTCTGGTTTCCAATACTCAAAATGAAGCGTTCAGCATTAAATAAATGGAATGAACCATTTGATGCTTGATATACTGTAAATGCTGAAAGAAACATCCTAATCTGACATAGCGAACAAACCAAAACTTCTCATGAATTCCACTTTATACAAAAAAACAACAAGCAAATAAATCAGTTGTTGTATTTGGATGATCGGTAGAACTTTCTATGAAACTCTATTTGCCCCAAACCCAAAACAAAAGAAACAAAGAAAATCTTGAATTTCACATGCAGTGGGTTTGTTATTATTCTATGTAAGGTAGACTTTACACAAATCTATTATAATATATTTATAGTTAAAATATAGTGGTGAAAAAAAAATAATAAAAAAAAAAAAAAATAAAGAGACGGGGGGCGGAGCGTGTGGGCGTGCTGAATGGCCGCACTTAACTAGAGCTCCTGTAACGGTAATGGTGGTTCCCTCAGGCTGGTAAATACTAATCGGAGATGCTTGAATGCAGTTGCGAAACATGAGAGGAGAACCCGGAGAATACTAAGTTGAGTTTCGGGGCCGTACCGACAGCGGGTCAGCTGTTTTTTCGGATCGCAATAGAGGCCGCAACTGAAGCCTGCTTCCGCAGTGTGGATGCTGTTGTCAGACAAAGAGGGACAGAGATCTGTGAAGGGCCCTTGTTCCCACATAGGAGGATCTCTGGAGGCAAGCGGGGCTAATATAGGGTCTGGGTAAGCTGCATCGCATAAAGCCACTGATGTCTGATATACAGTTGACGGTGATATGACGCCCTATTACGATATGCCCTAAAGTTGGTGCAGGCCTATAAGACCCCAGGCTCTTAACAAAAAGATAATTTAATTCACATTAGGGACATGATGAGCTATACATGTTGAATAAAAACAAAAAGAGGTTATGCAATGATTTATTGTAATAAAACAAGACACATCTTTATCTAAGTGACTTTTCAAACTCAGACCTGTAAGACTTTGGGTCAGAAAATTCTGCTCTTTACCACTAAGTGTATAGACCCATACCTAACTCGCCAGCATGGCGCAGCGCAGAAACATCAAAGGTGACAAGGCCCTAAAGACTACTACGGTTCCTGGCTCAGTGAATGCCTTTTTTTAAAGTTCTGATCACAAAAATAAAAAACTGGATCAGCCTCAGATCTGCAAGGAGGAATTGTCAAATAACCCTGATACTATTCAAGCTTCAACGTCCCCCTCTCACTTGCAGCGAAATATTGAAGATGGCCCAGTTACACTTAAAGCAATGGAGGCCCTCATAAATCAGGTTAAATCTTGTATAAAAACAGAATGTGCTGCACTGAAAAAAGATATCAATGATCTGGGGTATAGAGTCGAATCCCTTGATGATCATAGTGAGGAGATTACTAGGGAAGTGTCTGAAATATCACATACTATAGAAAGTCAGCAACTGCAGATTTCTGACCTGGAGAATAAAATAGATGATATTGAAAACAGGACAAGGAGGAACAACCTCCGTATATGTGGAGTTCAAGAATCTGTGAAGAGTGAAGACATACCAGAACACCCACAAAACCTCTTTCAGTCCTTAGCTATCTCCAATCAAAGAGTGATTGACCTTATACCTCTTGAAAGGGCACATAGGTCTCTTAGACCCAAGCCTGGTGACACTCAGCCCCCAAGGGACATAATTGTGTTTTTTTTTTCGAGCTACAGAGACAGGGAGAATATATTCCAGATGGCAAGAACACAGCCTACATTTTCTTATCAAGGCGCGAAAATTCAAATCTTCCAAGATCTGTCAGCCAGAACGCTTTTATTAAGAAAAGAATTTGCTTCCTTCACTGCCCATCTGCGGTCACTTAAAATCCCTTACAGATGGGGCTTTCCAGTATCCATACAAATTGTCAAGAATGGAAAATGCTTAGAATGTTTCTCCACGGGGGATATTAATGACTTTTGTCAACTTTTGGACATACCAACTCCTGAGGTCACTGCTCCTCCACCTCCCAAACTCTCAACGCCTTTGCCAAAGCCACAAAGAAGACTTTGGTGTGAAGTCCTTAATAAGCAACAGCGGAAGAAGATTTGCACTGCTCCTACAAATCAGTTGGACACTACTGTAACTGTCACTTTGTGAACTGGTATAAAAAAATTTGTGAGTATATGGTTGTCTACACACCCTGCTGGGTGATGCCAAGTACCATATCATATTGACTCTTTATATTAACAAATATGCATGTTACTATACCTCAGATTTTACTCTGTTGGTGCTCATCTACTCCAAATTTAACAAGACTTTTGGCTTGTAAAAATAAGATGCTCCTCGAAAATGTTTGTTCTTTCATGATTTAATGTTTTAATGTTTTAATATTTTGTTTACATTGGCTCTGGTTTTGGGTCAACACCAGTGTTCCCACTAAGGCCGGTTTAGTGTGCGGCTCAGCAGTGAAAGAGTTAATAAGGTAACCTTACCCTGTAATTAGTAAACACTGCACAATGTAGACCGCAAGGTATGGTTCTGTTATTAACTGTTTCACTGCTGGGCTGCACACAGAACTGGCCTTAGAGGGAACAGTGGTCAACACTTGACAAAAAATGGTCTGTTGGGGAGGCCTGCCGGGCCGTATTTTCCCCCCTCTCTTTTCTTATCTACTCTCTCCTTCGGTCTATTTCTGTCGTTCTCCTACCCCTGTTCTCTTAACTTTTTATGGAGGATAGCTACTCTCCACATCTGTTTCATCCCCTCTCCCCCACTCCTCCTCTTTTTCCTCCCTTTTTCCCTCTGCTCTTTACTGTATCAGAGTATTTTTCGACACAGTTATTGTATTTGGTTTTGTTAACTTGTTCAATAGTTATATATCTGTGTTTTTCTATTTGTATTCTCTGACATCCTAGTTTTTCAGCATACGACACACTCGACTAGTACTTATTGGTTCTCTTTTACCTAAATATTACTACCTACAAACACATGTCAACACCTCAGCTACCCAGTCAGTTTACACTCTCTAAAAAGATACAAAAGCAAGAGAAGCGTGGACTCAAGTGTAGCATAAAAAGTTTTAATAATACAAAACACATATAGTTAAAAACTTACAAGATGCTTATAGCATGTGTGCATATCATAGCCGTCTGCTATAAAAATCCCAATGTTCAATGTCCCTCCGAGTCTGTGTCCCGTAAATAAACGGATCCAACCGATTCCCTTATTGAATGGATGCTTGTTACATACAAGCCGGCGAACACCCGCTCTGCAGTCGCGGGTGGATGACGTCTTACGTACGTTGGATACTCGACCAGTCCGTAGACAATTTGAAGAGTTACGGATCCTCAGGGGGACCAAAAGGCAGTATACTTCTACGCATTTCGTCCCGATCGACGGGACTTTGTCAAGAATACTGCAATAGCTCCTATAGTGGCCTTATATACTTGTTTTATGACACTCCCACATGAAGAAAATTATATATAAAAAACATTCAATGATACATATATAGATGGCTCTGAGGGGATAATAAGTATATACAATAAAGCACTATCATATTATTAAAAACAATAAATTAATATAAAGTACCCCTCGAGATGTGTATATTATATGTGACATGCGGCAATGTGATCATGCTATATTGCATGTAATCTTAATTCAAATACACATTACACCTATATAAAAACTTTTTCTAATTGTTCTGTATGGAGTTATAAATCCCTTCACAATATACATAGTACTTATTAAATACTGCAAATTTCATAATTCATAATTTACATAAACTAAATAACATATTACCATGTAGTTAAAACATTTTCTACCTGTATTAGATAAAAATTATTAAATCTTGCATTTGATTGTTGAAGAATTCATAAAAACGCCTGAATGTCTAGCTCTGTATTTAACCCTTTAGGCTCAAGGCAGTCTAAGGTTTTTATCCAAAAGGTCTCCCTTTGCCTAAGCTTCAATAGCCTGTTAGTATCCTATCTATCTTGTGCAACCCATTCTATAATTTTAATGCTGAGATCTTTAGGATTTTTACTGTGACAAATTTTAAAGTGATAGGACACACTTTATTTTTCTTAAATATAACTTCTGGTTTGTCCCCTAGCACCCTACCTAATATGGGATCAAGTTTTAAAACCTTCCAATGTTTATTAAGAATATTTTTGATTTGGTAATGTTGGTTATTATATTTAGTGATGAATTTAACATTCCCTTGATCTGAGTTCTTATACTTTTTATTTTTATTTAAATTCTTATTTTCTGCTTTATTACCAATAAGCTGCGATCTATCCATATTTATAACTTTATTTCTTGCCTCATCTAATAGTTTAATGTCATATCCTTTTTCTATAAATTTTTTTGGTTAAGTGGTCTGCTTCCTTATTAAAATCTTCTATATAGGTACAGTTCCGTCTGATCCTCTGATACTGTCCTAGAGGTACATTATTTATCCACTGTTTGTAGTGTCCACTCTTGGCATTCAACAAACCATTTCTATCGGTGGGCTTGTGGAAGTTTTTTACACATACCTTGTTTGTAATGGTATCCCTATATAAAACTAAATCTAAAAATGAAATAGATACAGAGGAACTTTCATATGTAAATTTTAGATTAAAATTGTTACTGTTAATATGGGATATAAAATCATCTATTTGGTCTTTGGGACCCTGCCAAATTATTAAAATGTCATCTATAAATCTAAAATATTTTATTATATTATTAAAATATGGGTTATTTTTCCAAATAAAATTATTTTCAAATAAGGACATGTATAAATTAGCGTAAGACGGAGCGAAGGTCGTACCCATCGCTGTGCCCTGTACTTGGTGGTAAAAGATTCCCTCAAATAAAAAATAATTATGAGTAAGAACAAATAATATGGCATCTTCAATGAATTTTTTCTGTGTTTCTGGTATGTGTTCATTCTTAAGAAATTCCCTAGTAGCTTCTATACCTTTAGAATGGGGAATACTAGTATATAAAGCAGCTGCATCGCAGGTTATCCAAAAATAGTCCTGCTGCCATTCAATACCCTCCATTTTATTTATGACATCGATTGTGTCTCTGAGATAAGCTCTGGTGGAAACCACAATGGGTTGTAAAAAGGAGTCCACATATTTTGACAAATTGTCACATAAAGAGCCTATTCCAGAGACAATCGGTCTTCCTGGTGGATTTACAGGGTCCTTATGGACCTTGGGAAGGTGATAAAAACAAGCAATTTTAGGGGACACTTTGTATAAAAATTTAAATTCATCCATATTTAAAATTCCTATATATTTGGCTTCATTTAAAAGGGTAAACAATTCTTTCTTGAATTTAATGGTGGGGTTAAAAGTTAAAGGTATGTAAGTGTTAGTATCCCCTAGCAGGCGGAGTGCTTCTGCTAAATAATCCCTCCTGTTTTGTACCACTATGCCACCGCCTTTATCGGCGGCCCTAAAAATGATGTCATTATCTGTACTAAGTGTATGGAGAGCCGACCTTTCCTCCCTAGAAAGATTATCCTTGTCGGCTTGTAATTTATGGGGAATTTTTTTAGAGAGTGTATCAATATCCTGACATACTAATCTATTGAATATTTTGATATATTCGGTTTGGGTATGGATGGGGTAAAAAATGGATTTACGCTTCAGACTGCAATGTTTGACTGTAAAGTCATCATTATCTTCGTATATATGCCAGATAAATTTAAATCCGTTTCAAGATTATCTATTTCATTCATATCCCCTAAATTCTCTAAAATATTAATATCTTCATTTGTAAAAGTGTCTATTGTTTCCAGATTATCCTGTCTAATAGATTTTGAAAAATATCTTTTGAGGGTCACTTTCCTAATAAATTTTTGTACATCAATGTAGAGATTAAAAACGTTAGGTGTACTATTAGGTGCATAATTTAAACCCTTGGTAAGTAATCGGAGTTCACATTTGGAAAAAGTCTTATCTGATAGATTTTAAAATCATTTTAGTGTTCTCCTCTAATTCCATCGCTCTTTGTTTCTTTTTCCTAGATTTGTATCCTCCCCTATTTCCTCTTTGTCTATTTCGTCTAGGGTTCTTTTGGGGTTCCTCTGACTGGAGGGTTTGATCGGAACACTCTCCTTCTCTATATTCTGCCACTCTATATGATGATACTGGGGTCTCTGCGGTCTGTCCTGTAGGTGCCCTCGATTCTGCCCTGTCCCCTGTTGTCTCCAGGGGGGTAGCCCTAAAAAATGTTGTTGATTACCTTGACTCTTATTATTGGATTTATTTAATGTCCTAGGTGTATGAGCATTATTGTAATTGTTTTTAGGTTTAGCTCCTTCCTGGTGCCACCTAGGTGACTGTGGCAGTTTATTAAATTCAGAAAATCTATTGTGTGTAGGAACCTCATACCATGTGTTTTCTTCCCTATTTAAATTTCTAGGTTGTACCCTCTGATTATACTGTTCCTCTCTATTAGTAATACTTCCATTGCCCTTATGTTTATTTTTCATGTGGCCGCGCTCTTGATCCCAATTCCCCCTTGGTATATCATGGGTATTGGTTTTATTATGTTTATCCGTGGATTTATTATCATGATACATATTCCTATGTGTTCCTGTTGATTGAACCCTTGTATGGCTCAAATTGGAATGGGGAAGTGTCTCATTATCCACCTCATAGTTATCCCTACTTCTATATGACACATTTTTTCTATAGGAGTAGACTTGATCAGTTTTAAAGTCTTCCAAATCTCTCTGTAATTTTTTAGTCTTATTGTTTTTTAATTCATTGGAGAAGGAGTCTACCCTTGTTTGAATATTTATGTTTAAATCCTTCCACTTTTGGATGTGTTCATACGGTTGTATCTTATTTACCAATTCATCAATTTCAGTTTTTAGGGAATTCAATTTATACTATCTATATTTTATTAGTAATTTAATGAGTGCTTGAGAACAGTTGTGTAGTATCTGTTCCCATTCTAATTGGTACTCCACCTCGTCCAAATTGAACGCAGGAAATTTAAAAATTCGAAGGCCTCTGGGTATGATGTCATGGAGGATATAATTATCCAAGAGTACCAAATCTTGCCACTCTTTGGCATCTTTAAGAAGCAATTTTTCTAAATCCCTAAATAATGTAATAGGGTCAGAGTGTG
This sequence comes from Bombina bombina, assembly GCF_027579735.1. Lineage (NCBI taxonomy): Eukaryota > Metazoa > Chordata > Amphibia > Anura > Bombinatoridae > Bombina > Bombina bombina. Next base: position 1,018,051,501 of record NC_069503.1, read on the forward strand.
TGTCATTGCTAGTGTTCCCTTCTAATAAATTAGATGATCTTTGCCTGCATGTGCGCAATGTGTTGCTCCCAAATCTCGTTGGAACTGTGTATGTAGATGTACCTTGAGAGGTTAAACCAGTTTCACTAGCCATATCTACTATGATATTTTCCATAATATTATTTAGAATGTATAGTAATAAATAAAAGCTGCCCAGTTAGGAGAAATACAATAAATACAAGAGAAAGTGTGTAATGAAACACACAACAAGGCGCTAATATAAATTACTAAAAAGTTAGAATATACAGAGTACCATATAACATATCCCTTAAAAATCACAGATACTATAAAATAGTACAACCATCTATATATGTATCATTGAATGTTTTTTATATATAATTTTCTTCTTGTATTTATTGTATTTCTCCTAACTGGGCAGCTTTTATTTATTACTATACATTCTAAATAATATTATGGAAAATATCATAGTAGATATGGCTAGTGAAACTGGTTTAACCTCTCAAGGTACATCTACATACACAGTTCCAACGAGATTTGGGAACAACACATTGCGCACATGCAGGCAAAGATCATCTAATTTATTAGAAGGGAACACTAGCAATGACACACACTCTGACCCTATTACATTATTTAGGGATTTAGAAAAATTGCTTCTTAAAGATGCCAAAGAGTGGCAAGATTTGGTACTCTTGGATAATTATATCCTCCATGACATCATACCCAGAGGCCTTCGAATTTTTAAATTTCCTGCGTTCAATTTGGACGAGGTGGAGTACCAATTAGAATGGGAACAGATACTACACAACTGTTCTAAAGCACTCATTAAATTACTAATAAAATATAGAGAGTATAAATTGAATTCCCTAAAAACTGAAATTGATGAATTGGTAAATAAGATACAACCGTATGAACACATCCAAAAGTGGAAGGATTTAAACATAAATATTCAAACAAGGGTAGACTCCTTCTCCAATGAATTAAAAAACAATAAGACTAAAAAATTACAGAGAGATTTGGAAGACTTTAAAACTGATCAAGTCTACTCCTATAGAAAAAAATGCGTCATATAGAAGTAGGGATAACTATGAGGTGGATAATGAGACACTTCCCCATTCCAATTTGAGCCATACAAGGGTTCAATCAACAGGAACACATAGGAATATGTATCATGATAATAAATCCACGGATAAACATAATAAAACCAATACCCATGATATACCAAGGGGGAATTGGGATCAAGAGCGCGGCCACATGAAAAATAAACATAAGGGCAATGGAAGTATTGCTAATAGAGAGGAACAGTATAATCAGAGGGTACAACCTAGAAATTTAAATAGGGAAGAAAACACATGGTATGAGGTTCCTACACACAATAGATTTTCTGAATTTAATAAACTGCCACAGTCACCTAGGTGGCACCAGGAAGGAGCTAAACCTAAAAACAATTATAATAATGCTCATACACCTAGGACATTAAATAAATCCAATAATAAGAGTCAAGGTCATCAACAACATTTTTTAGGGCTACCCCCCTGGAGACAACAGGGGACAGGGCAGAATCGAGGGCACCTACAGGACAGACCGCAGAGACCCCAGTATCATCATATAGAGTGGCAGAATATAGAGAAGGAGAGTGTTCCGATCAAACCCTCCAGTCAGAGGAACCCCAAAAGAACCCTAGACGAAATAGACCAAGAGGAAATAGGGGAGGATACAAATCTAGGAAAAAGAAACAAAGAGCGATGGAATTAGAGGAGAACACTAAAATGATTTTTAATCTATCAGATAAGACTTTTTCCAAATGTGAACTCCAATTACTTACCAAGGGTTTAAATTATGCACCTAATAGTACACCTAACTTTTTTAATCTCTACATTGATGTACAAAAATTTATTAGGAAAGTGACCCTCAAAAGATATTTTTCAAAATCTATTAGACAGGATAATATGGAAACAATAGACACTTTTACAAATGAAGATATTAATATTTTAGAGAATTTAGGGGATATGAATGAAATAGATAATCTTGAAACGGATTTAAATTTATCTGGCAAATCTATATACGAAGATAATGATGACTTTACAGTCAAACATTGCAGTCTGAAGCGTAAATCCATTTTTTTACCCCATCCATACCCAAACCGAATATATCAAAATATTCAATAGATTAGTATGTCAGGATATTGAGACACTCTCTAAAAAAATTCCCCATAAATTACAAGCCGACAAGGATAATCTTTCTAGGGAGGAAAGGTCGGCTCTCCAAACACTTAGTACAGATAATGACATCATTTTTAGGGCCGCCGATAAAGGCGGTGGCATAGTGGTACAAAACAGGAGGGATTATTTAGCAGAAGCACTCCGCCTGCTAGGGGATACTAACACTTATATACCTTTAACTTTTAACCCCACCATTAAATTTAAGAAAGAATTGTTTACCCTTTTAAATGAAGCCAAATATATAGGAATTTTAAATATGGATGAATTTAAATTTTTATACGAAGTGTCCCCTAAAATTGCTTGTTTTTATCACCTTCCCAAGGTCCATAAGGACCCTGTAAATCCACCAGGAAGACCGATTGTCTCTGGGATAGGCTCTTTATGTGACAATTTGTCAAAATATGTGGACTCCTTTTTACAACCCATTGTGGTTTCCACCAGAGCTTATCTCAGAGACACAATCAATGTCATAAATAAAATGGAGCGTATTGAATGGCAGCAGGACTATTTTTGGATAACCTGCGATGCAGCTGCTTTATATACTAGTATTCCCCATTCTAAAGGTATAGAAGCTACTAGGGAATTTCTTAAGAATGAACACATACCAGAAACACAGAAAAAATTAATTGAAGATGCCATATTATTTGTTCTTACTCATAATTATTTTTTATTTGAGGGAATCTTTTACCACCAAGTACAGGGTACCGCGATGGGTACGACCTTCGCTCCGTCTTACGCTAATTTATACATGTCCTTATTTGAAAATAATTTTATTTGGAAAAATAACCCATATTTTAATAATATAATAAAATATTTTAGATTTATAGATGACATTTTAATAATTTGGCAGGGTCCCAAAGACCAAATAGATGATTTTATATCCCATATTAACAGTAACAATTTTAATCTAAAATTTACATATGAAAGTTCCTCTGTATCTATTTCATTTTTAGATTTAGTTTTATATAGGGATATCATTACAAACAAGGTATGTGTAAAAAACTTCCACAAGCCCACCGATAGAAATGGTTTGTTGAATGCCAAGAGTGGACACTACAAACAGTGGATAAATAATGTACCTCTAGGACAGTATCAGAGGATCAGACGGAACTGTACCTATATAGAAGATTTTAATAAGGAAGCAGACCACTTAACCTAAAAATTTATAGAAAAAGGATATGACATTAAACTATTAGATGAGGCAAGAAATAAAGTTATAAATATGGATAGATCGCAGCTTATTGGTAATAAAGCAGAAAATAAGAATTTAAATAAAAATAAAAAGTATAAGAACTCAAGGGAATGTTAAATTCATCACTAAAGATAATAACCAACATTACCAAATCAAAAATATTCTCAATAAACATTGGAAGGTTTTAAAACTTGATCCCATATTAGGTAGGGTGCTAGGGGACAAACCAGAAGTTATATTTAAGAAAAATAAAGATTTAAAAAATTATATAGCACCCACCAAATTAAAACATAAGATAAGTAATGGAACTTTAACTAATTGGTGTGGGGGACATGTAGGCCTATATCCTTGTAAAGTCTCAGAATGTGTGATGTGTCCCCTCATAGATACTAATCACACTACCTTTACAAATTTTGATGGTAGTCGTGTATACAAGTGTAAATTCAGGTGTACATGCCACACTAATTATGTGGTATATCAACTTAGCTGCAAATGTGGCATGATCTATGTTGGAAGGACAAAAAGAAAAATCAAGTATCGTCTTAGAGAACATATAAATAATATAGAAACAGGCTTTGATAATCACAGTGTGTCCTATCACTTTAAAATTTGTCACAATAAAAATCCTAAAGATCTCAGCATTAAAATTATAGAATGGGTTGCACAAGATAGATGGGATACTAACAGACTATTGAAGCTTAGGCAAAGGGAGACCTTTTGGATAAAAACCTTAGACTGCCTTGAGCCTAAAGGGTTTAATATAGAGCTAGACATTCAGGCGTTTTTATGAATTCTTCAACAATCAAATGCAAGATTTAATAATTTTTAACTAATACAGGTAGAAAATGTTTTGACTACATGGTAATATGTTATTTAGTTTATGTAAATTATGAATTATGAAATTTGCAGTATTTAATAAGTACTATGTATATTGTGAAGGGATTTATAACTCCATACAGAACAATTAGAAAAAGTTTTTATATAGGTGTAATGTGTATTTGAATTAAGATTGCATGCAATATAGCATGATCACATTGCCGCATGTCACATATAATATACACATCTCGAGGGGTACTTTATATTAATTTATTGTTTTTAATAATATGATAGTGCTTTATTGTATATACTTATTATCCCCTCAGAACCATCTATATATGTATCATTGAATGTTTTTTATATATAATTTTCTTCATGTGGGAGTGTCATAAAACAAGTATATAAGGCCACTATAGGAGCTATTGCAGTATTCTTGACAAAGTCCCGTAGAAACGCGTAGAAGTATACTGCCTTTTGGTCCCCCTGAGGATCCGTAACTCTTCAAATTGTCTACGGACTGGTCGAGTATCCAACGTACGTAAGACGTCATCCACCCGCGACTGCAGAGCGGGTGTTCGCCGGCTTGTATGTAACAAGCATCCATTCAATAAGGGAATCGTTTGGATCCGTTTATTTATGGGACACAGACTCGGAGGGACATTGAACATTGGGATTTTTATAGCAGACGGCTATGATATGCACACATGCTATAAGCATCTTGTAAGTTTTTAACTATATGTGTTTTGTATTATTAAAACTTTTTATGCTACACTTGAGTCCGCGCTTCTCTTGCTTTTGTATCTTTTTAGTATCTTTTGTTGGGAACTTTGGAGTTAACCCCGTCTTGGAGAAGCAGCAGGACTATTCTATATTTAAGGACTGATCCTTTTTATAGACATTTCTGTATCCTACTGATATATGGTCTGTGATTTTTTGTAAGTATATTATTCCGGATTGAATTTTTACATATATATATTTATGCATGGACTCTTACATGTATTTATAAGATAACACCCTATGAATTTATGAACTTTTGTACTATTTTATAGTATCTGTGATTTTTAAGGGATATGTTATATGGTACTGTGTATATTCTAACTTTTTAGTAATTTATATTAGCGCCTTGTTGTGTGTTTCATTACACACTTTCTCTTGAGTTTAGACTCTCTACGCAAAATGTTAAGAGTTTTCTCTCCCCACAAAAGCACTCAATAGCCTTCCATGATTTTTATAAAAAGAGAATTGACATTATTATGATACAAGAGACTCATTTCAAAAAATCTAAGGAACCCTCCCCCTATACTATGACCAACATTTTTTGTGCTCCGGCCTGACAAAACCCAATGAGGTTTGTATATCCTTTAGAAAAGGCACATCATTTGAGTTACTTAATAAATACCTTGATAAAGATGGTCGTTTTTTAATCTTAGTGGGACTATACTTTGGCAGACCTGTTACGCTAGCTAATATCTAACTGCCCCAAACCTCCCTGTTTTCGTAAGGTGGTTAATCAGATAATTGATATATCAAAAGGCCCTATTTTCCTAGGAGGTGATTTTAACTTTCCAATTAACCCCATGTTAGATACATCATCAGGCAGATCCTATATTAAGAACTCTCAGATAAGGGCCAACTGGCAGGCAATTTGCACTATCCCTTTTTTCGACACCTGGAGAGCTACCCACCCACGAAAGATTTCTCCTTTTTCTCAAACCCGCAACGCACTTACACACGTATTGATTATGTCCTCTGCAAACAGCGTATGCTCACCTCTCTCATTGACCCTAGGCTATACCATACCACTTGGTTGGACCATAGGATGGTTTGCTCTACTTTCCTATGGACTTCTAGGCCAGGCTCCCAACAACGTTGGAAATTAAATGATCACATTTTTCTGGACCCCTTAATAACCACTGATTTTTCAGAAAAAAACTACAGAATTTTTTTCTTTTAATAATCACTCAGTAACATACGCAGTCACTAATTGGGAAGCATATAAATGTTACATACGGGGGGTGATTATGGGCCACACACATAGACAACGTAAACAGCGAGCAGCTCAATTTACCTCTCTAACATCTGAGTTTAACAATTGCGAAAAAGCATTAAAAAGTAACCCTCAATTGCAACAGCTCTTCGAAAGATCACAACTGGCTAGAGAGGCTTTAAATCAATATTTAATAAAAAACGCACACATGAGGGCACTCACCACCAAGTCAAAGTTCTTCATTGAAAGTAATAAAGCTGGACGCCTACTAGCGAGGTCTTTGTGTAAAAGAAGATATAAGACCTATATAGCTACGATTACGGACCCCAACGGAATTGTCCATTCTAGTAACACTGAAATTGTTAGCCAGTTCGCACAGTACTATACCTCCTTGTACAATCTATTCACCATAAGTTTAGAAGATAAACTTCATTGAATAAACACCTATCTAGAACAGACTCAGCTTCCTAGATTATCAAACACTGATATTGAAACCCTAGACAAACAATTCACCATATAGGAGGTATTACTAGCCATTAGGGAACTACCACAGGGAAAGGCCCCCGTTCTGGACAGTTTCACCCCTAAATTTTACCACCTCTTTAAATCCCTTCTATGTCTCCATCTATTAGAAATGTATGCCTCTATTGACCAGAACACCCAACTTCCATCGACATTGCTAGAAGCCACAATTGTGATACCCAAACCAGGTAAACCCCCAGATAAAGTTACTAATTATTATCCTATATCACTAATAAATATTGATATTAAACTATATGCCAAATTGTTAGCCACGAGAATTAGTAGATACCTCCCCTCCCTCGTACATACGGACCAAGTCGGATTCATCCCAGGAAGGGAAGCTAAGGAGAATACTATTAGAGTTCTACATACCCTTTTATCTGCCTCTGCCTCTAAGTCACCCCTAATACTTCTCTCTACAGATGCCGAGAAGGCCTTCGACAGAGTGGACTGGGATTTTCTGTGGTCCGCTCTGTCGAGGTTTGGGTTTTCACAAACATTGATATCCCGTATACAAGTGCTCTATAGTAACCCACTCTTTCCCAGATGATTCCTATAAATAATGGCACGCGTCAGGGGTATTCCCTCTCGCCCCTGTTGTTTGCTCTAGTAGTAGAGACACTGGCTTCTAGGATACGGAGCAATCATAACATACAGGTCTCTTTTGGTGAGTTGCATAAAAAATGTCTGCTGTATGCGGATGATGTTATATTTACCTTACGCTCTCCCCTCACTGCATTGTCTGCTCTAATGGGTGAGTTGGAGGAGCATAGGCTGGTTTCTAACTTCTCAGTCAATATGGAAAAGTGAATGATCTTGCCATTACATATTAACGCTGAAGAAACACATTTCCTCACAACACGCACTTCTTTCCAAATAACCAAGAAAATTAAGTATTAAGGCATAGATATATCACCATTGCACACAGAATTGTTTTCCCTTAACTATATCTCATTACAGGTTGAAACCAATAAATCATTGGAGCTCTGGCATAGGCAGGGCCAGCTCTCCTGGATGGGATGCATTAATGCGATAAAAATGAATATTATCCCTAAATTTTTATATCTTTTTCAAGTACTCCCCATAGATATTCCTACACAATTTCTTCTACAGCAACAAAAAAGATTTGACCAGTTTATATGGTCACACAAGAGACCTAGAGTGACTAGAGATACTTTGTTCCTTAATAGGGAAGATGGTGGACTAGGAGCCCCCAATTTGATGAACTACTATAAGGCGATGCACTTGGCACGCATAGTAGCCTGGAAGCACTCCTCTCCTGAAAAACCCTGGTTGCAGATGGAATCCCATCTAGCAGGTGGGATAAACTTGGGGGATCACTGTTGGATCCCACAAAAGTCGAGGTCACCTGATGTCTGGTGTAACTATTATATAGCAGCCATGTTTCGTACGTGGGACAAATTATTGATAATGGATAGATTGATATCCACTCAGGTATCCCCTCTCACCCCACTACTTAGTAACCCTCTTTTCTTAAAATCCCAGACTATTCAAACACCTTGTATTGCAGTTACCCCCTCCAATATACCAACACATATATTACTCCATAACGGACTGATACGATCGCAAGCAGAGATAGGCCAACTATTGGGCCCTCCATTTCATTTGTGGTTCCCCTATCTACAAGTTAGGCACGCTATATTCACTAGCCCATATAAAACAGACCTCACCAGACCCCTTACCCCCTTTGAAACACTGTGCACGTCCCCCTCAATAACTAACTCACATATCTCAATAATCTATAAGCTACTCAGAGGATCTTTTCCTATTAAAAAGCCAGCGTATCTCACTAAATGGGAAAGGGAGCTTGACATAACTTTAACGGATGCCCAGAGGAGCCGTATTTTCAGAGAAAATAAAAAATCGTCCCTATCATTAATTCTAATAGAAATGAATTTTAAGTTAATGTCGCGATGGTACTTAACCCCTCACCGACTACACAGCATTTTCCCTAACTCCTCCTCCCAGTTTTGGAGACACTGTGGTGAGGTTGGCACCCTTTCCCACATCTGGTGGTCGTGTCCGCTCCTACGCACATATTGGCATACTATAAACGAACGGGTTGCTAAGATTCTAGGGAACACTATCAAACTCACAATTAGTATGGCCCTACTGGGCGATATTCCAAAAATCACATGTTTATATAGGAAGAAACTATTACATATCATGCTTAACTGTGCCAGACGCCTGATACCCAGGTTTTGGAGAAAAGATGTAGCCCCTTCATATGAGATGTGGTTGAGAGAAGTTGGTCATATACTAGAACTAGAAAAAATTCACTACACATATATTGGTAAACAAGAATTTATTGCTGACGTGATATTCCTCTGGGAACAAGACTTATGAGTTTCATATATTTGTGCCGAACCAAGGCATTATATTGTAGCTGATTGCAGTGTGACAATGAACAATGCTATTGATGAAACCTGGTAGGTTTTTATTATTATTAATTTACCTTTATTTTTATATGTAACCAAGTTATTGATATGGTGTGCCATTCTGAATTGTTGAGAATAATATGTGATTATGCTTCTGTTTTATTTTTATTTTTTATTTATGTTTGCTGTTAATCCCTGAATGAAAAAGAAAAAATACTACTACTCAATGTAAATCTGTCAATTTTGAAAACAATAAAAAGATACATTGCAAAAAAATAAATAAAGAGACAATGGCCCCATCAGGTCCACCAGAGCTCGCTGAATACGGCAAGAGCTGCTGGTGCAACGCCGCCCCCTGCAGACTCGCGGCCAATCGGCTGCCAGCAGGGGGGTGTCAATTAACCCGATCATACTCAATCGGGTTGATTTCCGGCGATGTCTGTGCGCCTGCTCAAGGTAATCACCGAGGTAAAAAGTATACTAATATAACTATGGATGAATGCACATGCACACGGACACGTACAATATAGACAACTAAATAAAACAAAAAAAAACATGAGCTTGCATTGCATAGTGGGAGAAATATTGAAACATAGAATTTGACACTAGATAAGAACCAAAAAGGCCCATCAAGTCTACCATATTGCATGTCACTTAATTCCAATACATTTTTTCATTCTTTCACAGTCCTTGGGGCCGATTTATTATAGTGCCAGTAGACATGAGCCGCTGGAGCGGATCATGTCCGCCGCACATCAATATACGCTGTCAGCATTTATCATTGCACAAGCATTTCTCGTGAAATGCTTGTGCAATGCCGCCCCCTGCACATTCATGGCCAATCGGTCGCTAGCATAGGGTGTCAATCAACCCGATCGTACCCGATGGGGTGATTGCTATCCGCGGCCTCAGAGGTGGCGGACGAGTTAAGGAGCAGCGGTCTTATGACCGCTGCTTCTTAACTTCCGCTTCAGGTGGAACTGAAGCGAAGTTGGTCCGAAGCAGCATCCACTGCTTCATAAATCGTGGTGTTTACTACCTTTATTGGAAGTTTATTCCACAAATCCACTACTGTTTCTATAAAATTAAACCTGCTACCCTCTAATTTAAAGGGACAGTCTACTTAAAATGTTTTATTGTTTAAAAATATGGATCATCCCTTTTATTACCCATTCCCCAGTTTTGCATAACCAACATAGTTATATTAGTATACTTTTTACCTCGGTGATTACCTTGTATCTAAGCCTCTGCAGATTGCCCCATTATCTCACTGCTTTTTACAAACTTGCATTCCAGCCAATTAGTTCTGACTCATGCATAATCCCACCGAATGAGCACAATGCTATCTATATGGCCCACATGAACTAGTCCTGTCTAGCTGTGATAAGCTAATAAAATGAACTTAGATAAGAGGCAGCCTTCAAGGGCTTTGAAATCAGTTTATGAGCCTACCTAGGTTAAGCCTTCAACAAAGAATACCTAACGAACAAAGCAAATTTGATGATAATAGTAAAATGGAAAGTTGCATGCCCTATCTTAATCATGACATTTTAATTTTGACTGTATTGCCCCTTTAAGGTTGTGACCCCTTGTTTTGGGGAAAATGCTTTTATACCATTTCTCCTCTAAACTATATATATATTTTTTTGGACAGTTTTTAGTTTATTTATGGTCTCTAGAACTGTACACAATATTCCAGATGGGGCCTATCTAGCGATCTGTAAAGTGGCATAAGAATCCTGCCATTTCTGCTACTAATACCTCTCCCAATGCAACTAAGTATTCTACTGGCCTTACCGGCCAGTTAACTGGACAAAACAATATTTTATGTAATTAACAACGTTTCTAATATATTACTTTCTAAAATAACAGAAAGCTAATAGTGGTAAACTAGCAGGGTATCACGCAACACACTGAAGTTTTGTCAGTAGACATTTCTAGTACATAAAATCCTTCTTACCCTACAGAACAACTGCACTGCCTTGTCTACACTTTTGGAGAAAGGCAACAAAGTTCAAATGAGGTGCACAGACAGCCAGTTGTGAATACAAATATTCTTTTCTTTATTGCAAGTAAAATTACTGGTTCCCTCCAGGGATACAGGAATCACAAGTTTAGTAGTGAGTGGAGATAGCTTCACTCTAGTGAAGCCTATTGCCCGCGAGTCTGCAGGGGGCGGCGTTGCACCAGCAGCTCTTGTGAGCTGCTGGTGCAATGCTGAATACGGCGAGCGTATTGCTCGCCGTATTCAGCGAGGTCTGTCGGACCTGATCCGCACTGTCGGATCAGGTCCGACAGACCTTGATAAATAGAGGCCCATATATAAAATGTTAAATAACTTTCATTTTACTGGAAATCTAAACACAACCCATGATGAATGACTGATAGAATTTGTTAAGTTGAGTCCTATGAGAGCATATTTACTATAAAATGCCTGCAATACTCATTTTGTCTTAAAAGGCTGATCTTTTTTTTAGCTTGGGATATGATGTTCCTGTTCTATTGAAGGAACATTGTGCCCACTCAAATTGTAGTGGCAGAGATCACTGTACGAGCATTTCCTTTTTTATGCTGAAATAAGGAACACTGAATAAGAAAGCAGAATGACTGATCCATACGTTGTTACATACATTACTCATTTTATACTATTCCATAATTAGAACTTAAAACTGGCTCTGTACTTCCCCCTTCATGCATATGACTCTGATTCAGTCATTATTACCTACATCATTAGCAGCTGATGTTAGAATAGAGACCACAGGATAATCTTGGACAGAAAGTGGAGATAACAAGCCAAAAAAGCTTTTCAGAGCAGAGCTGGAAGTAAAATGACAGAAGCCAATTCAATCTGGCTTAATCATGGCAACAATATTTAGGAGCTGTGATTGAGGCAACAGCCCAACAATTACATTAACTATACAGTGAGGTCCATTAATAAAGTCTCAATTACTATCTAGGGTGTGGGTAAAGGAAATTTTGACACCTAGTTAAGATAATGTAATTAAACCAGCTATGGCCAAACCGAAGATTGCAGTATGCCGATCCTTCTAAAACTATTGACCTGAACATCACAAGATTATTGTGCTATTTAAAGGGATAGTATACTGTACAATTGTTTTTCCCTTGATGTGTTTTCTTTTTTTTTTTTTTTTTTTTTTTTTTAAATCTTTATTTATGAACCAACAGCATAACAACACAAAAGCAAAAAAAAAATCAAAGCTAAAGTAAGATGGGTTCATTTCACATTTTCATGTCAGCTCACAGGGTGTATTAGATATACAAAGCAAAGATTCAACTTTTGTGTTTCATGTTTTCATTGCATCTCACAGGATACTTAAGGGTAGAAACACAAACAACTTATTACATAAAGTATTTAACCCAAGCCTAGTCCAAAAATATAACACCAATCCTATTCACAATATCCCATACCAAAATAAACAGATCCAAAAACAAAGAAAAATAATCATTAGCCAGGATATCTGAGCTTATGACGTTCGCCTAGACCTCATACTTAAAGATGACAAAGGCTATGCCCACTCAAACCTAGACCTATATTTTTTATACTGTTGGGGGGTTTTAATTTTTTCTCTTTTACCTAAAACTCCCTAAGCCTACAGACAAAAGAACCAGCAAATAAAATACAAACATACAAACAGACAAAAAAAAAAAAAGGGGGAGTGGGTTTACCTCACTCTTTCTCCATGATCTCATCCTCCTTCAACCATCTCCTGCCTCTTCTTCCCCCCCAATTTATTGCCAATTTATTACCCAGAAATCATGCCCATTCAGCAGGTAATCTACCTGTTTGTATCCAAACATAAAATTGTTTTTTTAAAGATAGATATAAATGGTTGATGTATCATAAGGGGGAAGGTTTTCATTGGGCCTAACCATTTATAGATATACTTCTCCATTTTTTCCTCTGAATTATTATCAGTATAATATTGTTCTAGAATAATTGTATTGGCGATCATGGCTTTAAAAGTTTGAAAAGAAGGTGCTTTCCTGGCCCTCCAACAAAATTAAATTACGTCCACTTAAAATTATTGTATTAATTGTCTTACATTGTTTATTTTGTTTATAATTACACAGAAAGAAAATATCTTGTGGATTTATAATAAATTCATGTTCTAAACTTTTGGATAGCCAGAAATTCACCCTATTCCAAAACTGCTTAATTTTAGGACAACCCCCAAAACAATGCACTAAATCTGCATTGGCGTTACTACATTTTATACAAACATTGGTATCCTCCCGATACCATTTTTTAAGCTGTGCAGGCATTGTATAGACCCTGTTTAGGAGTTTACAGTGTGATTCCCTCCAATAAATTATAGCTGTTGCTTTTTGAACCAGCCTAAAACTACCCTCAATCTCTTCAATTGTAACAGATGTAAAATGTTTTTTCCATTTTATCAATAGATCATTTAGATGGACCTGATCAGCCCTATTAAGTAGAATATTGTACATACATATCGATAGCTGGGTTAATATCCCCTAGATTCCAATCCGAATTATTATCCTCCCTAAGTTTCCCATAATAACGTCTTAATTGTAAATAGGCAAAAAAAACTATGCTTATGTAAAGCAAACTCATTTTGTAGCTCTACAAACGATTTAACTACACTAAAGGCCCCAATTTATCAAAGGTCTTGCAGACCTGATCCGACACTGCGGATCAGGTCCGCAAGACCTCGCTAAATGCGGAGAGCAATACGCTCTCCGTATTCAGCATTGCACCAGCAGCTCACAAGAGCAGCTGGTGCAACGCCGCCCCCTGCTGACTCGCGGGCAATCGGCCGCCAGCAGGGAGGTGTCAATCAACCCCTGCAGGGAATATTGGATTTCCACATATTGGTAAGTATTTAGAGGATTTACAGTTAATATTTAATTCTTTGCAAAGTTTTTGCCAAGCCAAGATAGGATGTAAAAATATCTTCATCCTAGCTATTCGTGTGGGCATTTCTGTCTTAGCTAGATGTAGAAGAGCCTTCAAGGAAAATGGTATTACTATCCCTGTTTCCAATTGCAGATTAGTTATATATTCTTTTTCTGTTATCCAATCTATAATGAATTTGCTTAACGATACTAGGTTATAATATCTAAGATTAGGTAACGCTAACCCACGTGCTTTAACGTGTAGACTGAGTTTATGGATAGAGATCCGTTTACGTTTCTGTTTCCAAATAAATCTCACTGTTATCCCGTTAAAAAGTGTAATATCTCTAGCCTTGATCAAAATGGGTAGGTTTTGCAATAGATATAATAATTGCGTAAAAAAGATGGTTTTAACCATAAAAATCTGAGAGGAAAGTGAAATGGGTAGAAACATCCAATTGTCTAAATCTCTTTTATATTTTTCAAAAAAGGGTATAAAATTTAACTTGTACCAAACAGCTGGATCCTTATGGATTTTAATACCTAGGTAGTTTACTGATTCTACTGTTTTAAAAGGGTAAGCATATCTTGAACACTTATCTTTGACAATCCATAGAATTTCTGATTTATCTGGATTAATTTTGTATCCTGAAAAAGACCCAAATTGTGCTGCTAATGTTAAAAATTGTTGTATTGAATTGTCAGTATCATTTAGAAATAGTAATAAATCATCTGCAAAAAGTGTAAGAACTGCTTTAACCTGTACAATCCTAATCCCAGACAATTCTTGTTGTAATTTAATTGCAAAAGGTTCTAATGCTATATTGAACAAGAGGGGTGATAGGGGACAACCCTGTCGCGTACCTTTCTCTAATACTTGATGTATTTTCAATGACTTGTTATACCAGCTGCACAGTATAAAATGTAGAAGAAATTGCATTTTCAGGTTTATTTGTGCATATGAAATTGCTGGTTTTGTGCTTTTAAACAACAGCCTATTGAAATGGGTTGAGCTTGCAGGTAATATCAGATCTCCATGGTATGTCTTCCTGCTTCTGCCTCCCTGAATGCTTTTAAATGCCCCTTTAATTTCTGCTAGAATTCCATGGTATGACTTCCTGCTTCTGCCTCCCTGACTGCTTTTAAATGCCCCTTTAATTTCTGCTAGAATCCCATGGTATGTCTTCCTGCTTCTGCCTCCCTGACTGCTTTTAAATGCCCCTTTAATTTCTGCTAGAATTCCCTTGTATGTCTTCCTGCTTCTGCCTCTGACTGCTTTTAAACGTCCCTTTAATTTCTGCTAGAATTCCCTGGTATCTCCTCCTGCTTCTGCCTCCCTGAATGCTTTTAAATACCCCTTTAATTTCTGCTAGAATTCCATGGTATGTCTTCCTGCTTCTGCCTCCCTGACTGCTTTTAAACGCCCCTTTAATTTCTGCTAGAATTCCCTGGTATGTCTTCCTGCTTCTGCCTCCAACTGCTTTTAAATGCCCCTTTAATTTCTGCTAGAATTCCCTGGTATGTCTTCCTGCTTTCTGCCTCCCTGACTGCTTTTAAACGCTCCTTTAATTTCTGCTAGAATTCCCTGGTATGTCTTCCTGCTTCTGTCTCCCTGACTGCTTTTAAATGCCCCTTTAATTTCTGCTAGAATTCCAAGGTATCTCTTCCTGCTTCTGCCTCCCTGACTGCTTTTAAATGCCCCTTTAATTTCTGCTAGAATTCCATGGTATGTCTTCCTGCTTCTGCCTCCCTGACTGCTTTTAAATGCCCCTTTAATTTCTGCTAGAATTCCAAGGTATCTCTTCCTGCTTCTGCCTCCCTGAATGCTTTTAAATGCCCCTTTAATGTCTTCCTGCTTCTGCCTCCCTGACTGCTTTTAAACGCCCCTTTAATTTCTGCTAGAATTCCCTGGTAACCATTTCCAGTCTCCATTTTGTCCACCTGTAATTATTGTATCAGATACTGTCTAACTGTAATACATCCTGCCACCCCCCCCCTCTAATTTGCAAGAGTGTAACTCCTGGATAGCTAAGACTGCCTGTAACAGCTGCTCCCAAGTAGCTCTCTGATTCCAAGTAGCTCTCTTATACAAGTAGCTCTCTTATACAAGTAGCTCTCTGATTCCAAGTAGCTCTCTGATTCCAAGTAGCTCTCTTATACAAGTAGCTCTCTGATTCCAAGTAGCTCTCTGATTCCAAGTAGCTCTCTTATACAAGTAGCTCTCTTATACAAGTAGCTCTCTGATTCCAGGTAGCTCGCTGATTCCAGGTAGCTCTCTTATACAAGTAGCTCTCTTATACAAGTAGCTCCCTTATACAAGTAGCTCCCTTATACAAGTAGCTCTCTTATACAAGTAGCTCTCTTATTCAAGTAGCTCCCTTATACAAGTAGCTCCCTTATACAAGTAGCTCTCTTATACAAGTAGCTCTCTGATTCCAAGTAGCTCTCTTATACAAGTAGCTCTCTTATACAAGTAGCTCCCTTATACAAGTAGCTCCCTTATACAAGTAGCTCCCTTATACAAGTAGCTCCCTTATACAAGTAGCTCTCTGATTCCAAGTAGCTCTCTTATACAAGTAGCTCCCTTATACAAGTAGCTCTCTTATACAAGTAGCTCTCTTATACAAGTAGCTCCCTTATATAAGTAGCTCTCTGATTCCAAGTAGCTCTCTGATTCCAAGTAGCTCTCTGATTCCAAGTAGCTCTCTGATTCCAAGTAGCTCTCTTATTCCAAGTAGCTCTCTTATACAAGTAGCTCTTTTATACAAGTAGCTCTCTGATTCCAAGTAGCTCTCTGATTCCAAGTAGCTCTCTGATTCCAAGTAGCTCTCTTATACCAAGTAGCTCTCTTATACAAGTAGCTCTCTTATACAAGTAGCTCTCTTATACAAGTAGCTCCCTTATACAAGTAGCTCCCTTATACAAGTAGCTCTCTTATACAAGTAGCTCCCTTATACAAGTAGCTCTTTTATACAAGTAGCTCCCTTATACAAGTAGCTCCCTTATACAAGTAGCTCCTTTATACAAGTAGCTCCCTTATACAAGTAGCTCTCTTATACAAGTAGCTCCCTTATACAAGTAGCTCCCTTATACAAGTAGCTCCCTTATACAAGTAGCTCTCTTATACAAGTAGCTCCCTTATACAAGTAGCTCCCTTATACAAGTAGCTCTCTTATACAAGTAGCTCTCTTATACAAGTAGCTCCCTTATATTAGTAGCTCCCTTATACAAGTAGCTCCCTTATACAAGTAGCTCCCTTATACAAGTAGCACTCTTATACAAGTAGCTCCCTTATACAAGTAGCTCTCTTATACAAGTAGCTCCCTTATACAAGTAGCTCCCTTATACAAGTAGCTCTCTTATACAAGTAGCTCCCTTATATAAGTAGCTCCCTTATACAAGTAGCTCTCTTATACAAGTAGTTCCCTTATACAAGTAGGTCCCTTATCCAAGTAGCTCCCTTACACAAGTAGCTCTCTTATACAAGTAGCTCCCTTATACAAGTAGCTCTCTTATACAAAAATCTCTCTTATACAAGTAGCTCTCTTATACAAGTAGCTCCCTTATACAAGTAGTTCCCTTATACAAGTAGCTCCCTTATACAAGTAGCTCTCTTATACAAGTAGCTCCCTTATACAAGTAGCTCCCTTATACAAGTAGCTCTCTTATACAAGTAGCTCCCTTATACAAGTAGCTCCCTTATACAAGTAGCTCTCTTATACAAGTAGCTCCCTTATACAAGTAGCTCCCTTATACAAGTAGCTCCCTTATACAAGTAGCTCTCTGCAACAAGTAGCTCTCTTATGCAAGTAGCTCCCTTATACAAGTAGCACTCTTATACAAGTAGCTCTCTTATACAAGTAGCTCTCTGATTCCAAGTAGCTCTCTGATTCCAAGTAGCTCTCTTATACAAGTAGCTCTCTTATACAAGTAGCTCTCTGATTCCAGGTAGCTCGCTGATTCCAGGTAGCTCTCTTATACAAGTAGCTCTCTTATACAAGTAGCTCCCTTATACAAGTAGCTTCCTTATACAAGTAGCTCTCTTATACAAGTAGCTCTCTTATTCAAGTAGCTCCCTTATACAAGTAGCTCCCTTATACAAGTAGCTCCCTTATACAAGTAGCTCTCTTATACAAGTAGCTCTCTGATTCCAAGTAGCTCTCTTATACAAGTAGCTCTCTTATACAAGTAGCTCTCTTATACAAGTAGCTCCCTTATACAAGTAGCTCTCTGATTCCAAGTAGCTCTCTTATACAAGTAGCTCCCTTATACAAGTAGCTCTCTTATACAAGTAGCTCTCTTATACAAGTAGCTCCCTTATATAAGTAGCTCTCTGATTCCAAGTAGCTCTCTGATTCCAAGTAGCTCTCTGATTCCAAGTAGCTCTCTGATTCCAAGTAGCTCTCTTATTCCAAGTAGCTCTCTTATACAAGTAGCTCTTTTATACAAGTAGCTCTCTGATTCCAAGTAGCTCTCTGATTCCAAGTAGCTCTCTGATTCCAAGTAGCTCTCTTATACCAAGTAGCTCTCTTATACAAGTAGCTCTCTTATACAAGTAGCTCTCTTATACAAGTAGCTCCCTTATACAAGTAGCTCCCTTATACAAGTAGCTCTCTTATACAAGTAGCTCCCTTATACAAGTAGCTCTTTTATACAAGTAGCTCCCTTATACAAGTAGCTCCTTTATACAAGTAGCTCCCTTATACAAGTAGCTCTCTTATACAAGTAGCTCCCTTATACAAGTAGCTCCCTTATACAAGTAGCTCCCTTATACAAGTAGCTCTCTTATACAAGTAGCTCTCTTATACAAGTAGCTCCCTTATACAAGTAGCTCCCTTATACAAGTAGCTCTCTTATACAAGTAGCTCTCTTATACAAGTAGCTCCCTTATATTAGTAGCTCCCTTATACAAGTAGCTCCCTTATACAAGTAGCTCCCTTATACAAGTAGCACTCTTATACAAGTAGCTCCCTTATACAAGTAGCTCTCTTATACAAGTAGCTCCCTTATACAAGTAGCTCCCTTATACAAGTAGCTCCCTTATACAAGTAGCTCTCTTATACAAGTAGCTCCCTTATATAAGTAGCTCCCTTATACAAGTAGCTCTCTTATACAAGTAGTTCCCTTATACAAGTAGGTCCCTTATACAAGTAGCTCCCTTACACAAGTAGCTCTCTTATACAAGTAGCTCCCTTATACAAGTAGCTCTCTTATACAAAAATCTCTCTTATACAAGTAGCTCTCTTATACAAGTAGCTCCCTTATACAAGTAGTTCCCTTATACAAGTAGCTCCCTTATACAAGTAGCTCTCTTATACAAGTAGCTCCCTTATACAAGTAGCTCCTTTATACAAGTAGCTCTCTTATACAAGTAGCTCCCTTATACAAGTAGCTCTCTTATACAAGTAGCTCCCTTATACAAGTAGCTCCCTTATACAAGTAGCTCCCTTATACAAGTAGCTCTCTGCAACAAGTAGCTCTCTTATGCAAGTAGCTCCCTTATACAAGTAGCACTCTTATACAAGTAGCTCCCTTATACAAGTAGCTCTCTTATACAAGTAGCTCTCTTATACAAGTAGCTCCCTTATACAAGTAGCTCACTTATACAAGTAGCTCTCTTATACAAGTAGCTCTCTGATTCCAAGTAGCTCTCTGATTCCAAGTAGCTCTCTGATTCCAAGTAGCTCTCTTATACAAGTAGCTCAAAGAGTTACTCACTGGAGTTGGAAACTGGAGGTGGAAACTGCAGTCTCACTAACAGGTAAACGTAATAACTATTCTTCTACACAATGCTCTCTATGGGGCATATGTATCAAGCTCTGTATGGAGCTTGATGCCCCGTGTTTCTGGCGAGCCTGCAGTCACAAAGACCGCTGCTCCATAACCTGTCCGCCTGCTCTGAGCAGGCGGACAGACATCGCCGGAAATCAACCCGATCGAGTACGATCGGGTTGATTGACACCCCCCTGCTGGCGGCCGCGAGTCTGCAGGGGGCAGCTTTGCACCAGCAGCTTTTGTGAGCTGCTGGTGCAATGCTGAATACGGCGAGTGTATTGCTCGCCGTATTCAGCGAGGTCTGGCGGACCTGATCCGCAGTGTCGGATCAGGTCCGCCAGACCTTCATACATATGCCCCTAAGACTTTTCTGCTCACTCTTTCTGCCCTTCTCCTAAAAATCACTGCATGTCCCTATAACAACAATCCCCACATCCATATCTCACCCTCCCTTCTCTCATCCCCTGTGCTGTGTTCTCATGAACTACTCTGTTTTCTTAGAAACACTTCCCCCTCTAAAGGCTGCGACACACTGCAAGCGGTGCGCAGCATGTAGATGCAACTGTGCGCGCTCAGTGTGTCCTGCCTTTTGATCTCTGAGCACTCTGCTGCGTCAGGTCGCATAGCTGAGCGCTCAGAGATGAAATAATTGAACTTCAGAAGCGATGAGGTGCAAAGCAGCTGCTTCGCGCCGCACCGCTTGCAGTGTGTCACAGCCTTAACTCTCCTGTGTCTAGTCATACACGCTCCTACAAGTCTCACTCTCACTGCTACTACTGCATGCTGCTGGTGATGTCTCTCCTAACACTGGCCCTGCAGCAATCACCACACTTTTACTCTCTCGCTCTGTCTCCCACTGCAAAAACTCTAGGTCACGCAATACCAACAATCTCATCTCCATCAACCCGCAGCGCTTATCCCCTCTCTTTTCTTGTGCCCTCTGGAATGCTAGCTCTGTCTGTAACAAACTTACATCTGTTTACAACATGTTTGTTTCCAATGCTTTCAACCTTTTAGCAATTACTGAAACCTGGCTATCTTCCTCTTACACTGCTTCCATTGCTGCTCTCACACATGGTGGTTTCCACTTTAGCCACACACCTAGGTTAGGTGAGAGACACGGTGGCGGTGTTGGCATCTTACTCTCCCCCTCCTGCTCCTATCAGTACTTATCCCCATTCCCATCTCTCTCCTTTTCATCCTTTGAAGTCCACTGCATCCGCCTGTTCTCCCCCCTCTCTCTCAGAGTGGCAGTTATCTATCGCCCCCCTGGACCAACCTCCCAATTCCATGACAACTTTGCTGCCTGGCTTCTTCACTTTCTCTCTACAAATACACCTGCTCTAATCATAGGGGACTTCAACTTCCCCATTGACAACCCATCTGCCCCTGCTGCCTCTAAACTTCTCTCACTCACTAACTCCTTCGGCCTCTCACAATCCACCCTATTCCCTACCCACCATGATGGACACTCTATTAATCTTGTATTGTCCTAGCTCTGCTCTCTCTCTGATGTTGCCTGTCGACCATTTCCCATCTCAGACCACCATCTACTCACCTTTAATCTTAATATACAGACTAAACCTACTTCCCCCCTCGCCACTGCACCTGTAGAAATCTGCACACTGTAGACCCTCCCCAACTCTCCAACCTTATTCAAATGTGCCTTCCCCACACTTCCACGATATCCTGCCCTGACCTTGCTATAACCCACTATAACAATACCCTCTCCTCTGCACTTGACACTCTCGCTCCTCCCCAACTTCGCAAAGCCCCACGTCATCAGCTCCAGCCCTGGCACTACCAGCAAACACGCCACCTGCAAAAATGCTCCCACACTGCTGAACGTGCTTGGAGGAAATCCCGCTCTGAACCTGATTTCATGCACTATAAGTTCATCCTTTACTCTTACACCTCTACCCTTCACCTAGCTAAGCAAACCTACTTCTCTTCTCTTATATCCACTCACTCCTCAAACACTAAAAGACTCTTCTCCATTTTCAAATCTCTCCTCTACTCACCTGCACCTCCCCCCTCATCTGCATTCAGTGCTCAAGACCTGGCTGACTACTTTTTCAATAAAACACTTACCATCCGAAGAAAAATCCCAACACAAGCCTGCAATCTCCCAACTTCTCTCCCAGTCACCCCCTCTGCCGCTCTCTGCACCCTCCTCCAAACCACTGAGAGGGAAGTGGCTTCCCTATTGTCTTCCTCACACCTCACTACCTGCCCACTCGACACAATTCCTTCACATCTAATACCTTCTCTGTCTCCCACCCTCACTCCAGCTCTTACTCATATATTCAACCTATCCCTTTCTACCAGCTCATTCCCTGCCCCCTTCAAACATGCAAAGGTCACCCCATCCTCAAAAAACCCTCCCTTGACCCTAACTCTCCTGCAAACTACCGCCCCATATCACTGCTCCCGCTAGCTTAAAAAATCCTTGAAATACTAGCTTTTAATCGCCTAACTCACTTCCTGTCCTCCAACTCATTGTTCGACCCCCTGCAATCTGGCTTCTGTCCCCAACACTCAACTGAGACTGCCCTCACCATGGTTACTAACAACCTCCTTTCTGCTAAAAACAAAGGCTACTACTCTATACTCATCTTACTTGACCTCTCTGCTGCCTTTGACACTGTTGACCATCGCCTTCTCCTACGGACTCTCAACTCTCTTGGGCTCTATGACACTGCCCTCTCGTGGATTCACTCTTATCTCTCTAACAGATCCTTCTACATCTCTTTTGCTGGTGACACCTCCTCTCCATTGCCTCTGTCTGTTGGAGTACCTCAAGGCTCTGTCCTGGGTCCTCTACTCTTCTCTATTTATATTTCTTCACTGGGTAAACTTATCAACAGCTATGGCTTCAACTACCACCTCTATGCTGATGATACCCAGATCTACCTTTCCACCCCTACACTCTCTCCTTCTGTCAATTCTCACATCAGCAACTGCTTATCTGGCATTTCCTCCTGGAGGGCTTCTCACCACCTAAAAATAAACATGTCCAAATCCAAACTACTTCTAATCCCCCCCCTCTAACTCTACTCCAGTTTCTAATTTTTCCATCACTGTTGGCGGCACTACTATCTCCCCATCACCCCAAGTCCGCTGCCTCGGAGTCACACTTGACTCAAATCTGTCCTTCATTCCCCACATCCAATTGCTCTCTTCATCCTGTTGCAACCACCTAAGCAATATCTCCAAAATGTGTCCATTTCTGAGTGCTGAAACTACTAAACAGCTTATCCACTCCCTGGTAATGTCTTAAAACTGTATGCTCTATCTGAATCATAAAGTTTATTTTGACTTGAGTGTCCCTTTAAATGCAGTCAGCAGAGATGACGTGTGCTACATGGTAACTTGATACTTATTTGTTTGATCCTAACTTCATTATAATATGAACAGATACAAATTAAACTATAAATCAGATTGAGGAGCTGACTGCACATCGTGACAGCACAAATTTTGTTTTTCTTTTTCCATCTATAAGAAGTTCAAAGTAAACAAATCACAAGAAGAGGAGCTCAGCTGGGAATTAAAATGCTTATAGTAGTAGTTGTAGTCTAGGATGCTACATTAAAATGTATTACAGGTTGTGTTTTTCGAAAATTAGACGTGGCTTTGCTGAATAAACCTATACTTTCCTTCTAGACTTGTGGAGGCTTGTCCTTGTCAGCCAATAAAGCTGTTCCTGTCAGTGATTGATAGATAATTATCTAGTTGCTGTGTACTAACATACATTTCCACCAAGTTTAACAGTAGAGATGGGCAAATTTTGTTCCCTGATTTGGTAAAATAATGTTTTTCAGATTTGGTGAACATTTGATATTCATTTCTGCATAAAAACAAAAATTATAAAAATCCTCCTTACTTTTGAAACCAGAATAAAATGGTTAACATTTAATGAGTCGTTTCCAGTCTGTTCAGAACTAACAGAAATTGTTTTAGCAGAAGAAAAAAATTGGACTCACCTTTATTAACCATTAGTTAATACTTCTATTAGCTGAGCTCATACCAGTTATTATCAATACTGAATGAAGGGGATGTCAATAATAACATAATAGCCAAGTCTAAACATTTTAAAACAAATTTACATCTTGTTTACTGCAACTGTTTTTAAAAACCAAACTACAAATCTATATTGTTGTTATTTCTGTCTTTACATTTACAAGACCTGCAACATCATAGACTTAATATCCATTGTACACATCAAGGACAGGAACATTTTTTTTTCTTTCATGATTCAGACAGAATAAAAAACTTTACAATTT
Organism: Bombina bombina; assembly: GCF_027579735.1. Classification (NCBI taxonomy): domain Eukaryota; kingdom Metazoa; phylum Chordata; class Amphibia; order Anura; family Bombinatoridae; genus Bombina; species Bombina bombina. The sequence goes on from NC_069503.1 coordinate 1,018,075,572, forward strand.
AATTCTGTTATTAAATTTACTTAATTCTCTTGGAATCCTTTGATGAAAAGTATACCTCGGTACGCTCAGGAGAGTGCACATGTTTAGAGCACTATATGGCAACAATTTTGCAATATTGCTTTTAACAATGACACATTTTTCAATGCTTCCATCAAGTGGTCAAGTGTATAACATTGTTGAAAGCATTGTTGCAACAAAAAAAGAAACTGCTTCCATATTGTGCTCCAGACACACATGCACGCTCCTGAGCCACCTAGGTACAGTATGTCTGTCAACAAAGGATACAAAGATAATAAAGCAACTCTGATATCGGTAAACTGGAAAGTTGTTAAAAAAAAAATGGTCCGCTATATCTGAATCATGAAATTAATTATTTCGGTTTTATGTTCCTTTAAGTAAAACCTGCTTAAAGGGAGATGAAACCCACATTTTTTTTTTCATGATTCAGATAGAGAATACAGTTTTAAACACATTTCCAATTTACTTCTATTATTAAATTTGCTTCATTCTTCAGATTTATTTTGTTGAAAAAATAGCAATGCACATGGGTGAGTCAATCACAAGAGGCTAAATCTACAGTATGTGCAACCACCGATCAGCAGAAACTGAGCCTATTTATATATGATTTTCAACAAAGGATACCATGAGAATGAAACAAATAAGATAATAGAAGTAAATTGGAAAGTTGGTTATAAAAAAATCCTCTTTCTAATTCATGAAATAAAAAACTTGGGTTTCATGTCCCTTTAACCCCTTTACGACCAATAACATACCCTGTACGTGGCTGATCTTTCAATGGGGCTTGTTTTTTGAGAGTGCAGTCTAGCCGACAGCAGTGAGACCGTGCTATTACAGAAGGCCTGCAGGAGAGAGGTCATAATAGCGTGGACTTGTGCTTTTATGGGCTTAAAAACCCTTAATGAACAGCAACGTACAGGGTAAATTTTTAATTAATTGCAGTTTTTTTTTCTTCCTACTTTCCAATTGGTTGATGAGAACAACTACCTCAGCATTACTGGTGGAGAGGGGCGCACCTATGCAAGTGTGAGAAGACAACATTGATTGGTTCAGGACAGTAATATAAGTTACAAAAACTGAAAAATGTTTAAACTTTTTAGATGCAAGAAAGAAAAGAGTTATCTGTAGTGTCACTTCAAGATATTTCTAACAGGGCACCTGGCAGCCAAGGAGTTAATGCAGTGGCGTAGCGTGGGTTGTCAGTGCCCAGGGCAAGGCAAGTATTGCGCCCCCCCAACCCCATTTTAGATATGCTGCTTCTTCTTACATTTGGGACAAACCAAGCAAAGACCCAAGCCTGGTAGATCACATAAAGCAAGGGACACTGTCTCCTCTCCCACAAAATGCTCCCTTAACCATCTTTACTGGATAACTAACAGTTATTGCTGATGATACCCATATCCCCAAAATATGTCCCTTGTCATAAGCAGCTGCTAATCAGTAGCGCCTTACAAACAAAGCCATGAAAATAATATATTGGCAATACAAGAGGCAGTGGGTGAAGCCTGCAAGCATTATGTGCTATCCCCCTGTGATCAAACCCTGTCTGCAGCTCTCCAGAGCTGGGCAAATATATACAATATTAAATTTTAAGATTTATTCTCATTTTACACATGGGTGGAAAGCCCCCCTTAACCCCCATCTGGTGGTGACGTCCTGATCTGTAAAACTTCATTGTACAAATACTGCAGACCACAGGGTGCACCCACCCCCACATTGCAGCAACCCATATTGTATATGTGGTGCAATAGGTTTTTGGTAAGTCGTTAAAAAGAGGAAAAGGGGACACACAGGTTGGCAGCTGTTACATAAGGTTGTCCCTGCTGGGCAGACTGTCTTTTGGGTGCCAATGACATATAAAAGTGGGGTATATATTCTACCTTAATAAATATAACAATTGTAAGTAATCAATATAAAAGGGGCATGGGACAGACAACCCAACATTACATACATATATGGGGGGAGGGTGTATGGTATTTAGGGGGGTGCTGTTAAATTTATTTACTAACACAAATTATAGTTATTTTTTTTACTTTAAATGCAGTAAGGGTGGGTTTAATGTAAATAAAAAAGGCAATGAGCACCCAAACCCTAAAAATCGGTAAAAGTCCACACCTCAGGAGTCCAGCAAGAAATAGATTCAAGATGGTGAATTCATAGAACTTCTTTGATAGGAGACAAACACAGTGAAATGCCTGGTGAGCAGCACAATCATGGTGCCAGACAGCACACAAATCCCTAAATCTACTTCTGCCCTAGGAAGATCATGGAGGGGAAAAATCAAATACAGGAAACAAGGCCTAATTTTTGTCAACTGTCACAAATATACTTTTTTTGTGCAAGGACAAGATGGCGTAAGTTGTAATCAGAATCCGGTCAAACATGAAAGTATGGTCTCTGATCACCCCACCATCCCACTAACTAGGTAACTGGGGTTAACAGAAAGGCAGAGCCCAGCCATGCTGCCACCAGTGCCACGGGTTTGAAAGAGATTTATTGCACTTTTTAAGGATTCCTCCCCCCCACCTCTGCTTAGAGATCCTTAAAAAGTGCCCCAGGCAATGCATGGCATTCTGGCTCTGGGTCCTTTGTTGGAAGGGAACTTAATTGTTGGGTAATAATAGAACCGTAATTAAGCTGCATTTTGCATGTTGCTAGTATCAGGCAAAAACAGGGCTATAAGTAAGTCTGGTCCTGACACCTTACCTTAGTCGCGGCATCACCACATTCCTGACGGGTCGCAGAACAGAGCTGGGGGCCTGTCAGAATTTTTAGCCTCCCTTCTTCCCTTTGCTAAGTTGAGGCTGGAAGCGCCCCTCAGAATTATGCGCCCGGGGCAACCGCCCCTGTTGCCCCCCCCACGCTACGCCACTGAGTTAATGTATATACAACTGTATATCTGTGCTTTAAATAATAGCCACAACTTGTCAGTTCATTGATGCAAATGGCATTGTGTGGGAGTGAATACCTGCACAGTTTTTATACATATATGTATATATTTTTGCATGATAATCTGACACCTTGATAACAGCTTCAAAGCAAAGCATAACACATGAGTTTTTTTGTTGTTTTACTGCTGCATAGACTCACTTGCTGGCAGCATCTTATGAAAAAATAAACCACTATATCAGTATAATGCAGTTTACTTAGTTGAAACAAGTTCTTAGTTTGACTGATCGCTTTAAAAAAATTTAGACATGACATTTTTGGTTTTCTGACCCAAGATTTTGGAGGTTCATGGCATGCTGGAAGAATTTATGCACAATTTACATTATATTATGGTTCCAAAATGTATTGTCCATTCATGCTAAGATGATGAATTTGAATTATAAGCTGTTTATAGGGATATGAAACCCAACTTTCCAATTGACTTCTACTATCTAATTTGTTTTAGCCTTTTGTATCCTTAGTTGAGAAGTATACCTAGGTAGGCTCAGGATAAATTAAGTAAATTGAAAAATTTTAAATTAAAAATTTAAAATTACACGGTCTATCTAATTCATGAAAGAAAAAAATTTGGTTTCATGTCCTTTTAAGATTACTTTACAGTACTCACTTAATTCAAAATTTAAAGTGAATGTCAACTTTCACGAATGAAAGCCGTTCTTTTAAAATACTTACCTTTTATTCCTAGCAAGCGTGAAACACCAGAGCAGCGACTCCCCCGCCTCCAGGTCATTTCTTCTTACGTCAGAAATAACGCATCTGGCTTCCTCCAATCACGGCGTGTTCTCAGGCAATGTTTGCTCTGGGGGGGGGGGGAAGCTGTTATTGTAGGAAGCCGGATGCGTCATTTCTCACGTAAGAAAAGACGACCTAGAGGCAGGAGAATCGATGTTCCGTGTTCCACACTTGCTAGGAATAAAAGGTAAATATTTTAAAAGAACGGCTTCAATGTAAACTTTCATAAATGAAAATGCCCCTGTTTTTAATAGTATTTTTAAAAACAGGACAACACTGCCAGTAAATCTATTAAAATCATTTCTAATTATACCATTCAAAATAATATTCATTTAAACCCTTTTTTTAAACGTAATTACAAAAACAGATCACATACTGTGTCTCATATGCAGAATCAAAACATACAGTACATTTCTACAGTTGGACACATTAGTGAAATGAATCACAACATTCTGCACATGTGAAATAAAAAATGTATTTAATATTTATCTTTAATACATCTGTAGTTGTCTCTTATACTAATATTAAACTGAAATTATACTGCTAAATGCCTAGTAGCAGGTAAATATATAAAAATAATATAATCATATAATATGAATATATCACAGTAGGCTATGACAGCGAGCAGGAAGTACAAATGACTGATCAATAACTGCTCATTGTATGCTACTTTGGGAGTTTCCCTAACAACATATTCCGTCAGTAAATCATGTTGATAACTGTTTAATTAATATGATTACCATTACTAAGATAAAGTGTATATTTCGAGTAATTTAAGAAAACAACACATTTGAGAGAAATTGTTCTGTATCCCTGGTCTTTTTTGCTTTGATTGTTGGTTTTGCCTGAAAAAAATAAACATAAAGATAAAAATAAACATGAAGATAAAAAAAACTTGACATTTCAACAAAGCATAAAAAGTTTGATTATTGCAAGTGAAACATTATTGCAATACACATTTATTATTTATTTTGCAGCTGTAAAATAGATCTAAAAATTGCGCTTATTTGACTTTCTCCCAGGGAGGCTTAGGTAAATACTTTTAGGCAATTTATGTGAGCATTTGTTTACCCTTTTCTCCCTCCCTAAGCTTCTATTGTGTCACATGCTTTTAAAAGATGGACTATCAGTTTTGCATTAACAATCATGATAGGAAAATCATTTTTTGCAATAAACTGAATCAGTGCTAAACCACCTTAAGGGAATAAAAAAGGGCAGGCTACCCCAGTGTGCACATGTGCAAACAGAGTTTGTGCTATATCTGAATATTAGTTTGTGATTGGTTAGCAAGGGTACTTTTGTTCTGGGGACAGGGAAACTAGTGAAAAGAATAAACATAAAACAATATACTCATTTGACAAAATAAAGCTGCACTTTTCATTGCAAAATTTGTCTTATATATCAAGGTTCATAATCATGTAGTTTACAATTTGTGTTTAATGTCCCTTTAGAAAGGGACAGTAAATTCAATAGAAACTTTCATTATTCAGATAGAAAGTGCAGTTATGATAATTAAATGTGCTTCAATCTCTTAGTATCTTTTGCTGAAAAGCATACCTAGGTAAGCTCACAGGCACTAAGGAGCATGCACGTGTCTTTAGCACTCTATGGCAGAAGTGTTTACAACAATATATAACAATGCTACCAATGCAGCTGCAATAGAGTGCTAAAGTCACGTGCACGCTCCTGATCTCCTATGATCCTACCTAGGTTAACTCTTCAACAAAGCTAATTTGATCATATAAGTTAATTGGAAAGTATTTTTTTTTTAAATTGCATAATCTATTCACCCCTTGACTTTATTGTCCCTTTAAACATTTTGCTACCTCATTTAAGAAACGAAATATTAGTTGTTTTATTGTGTGGCTTGTTTGAGACCTAATCCTTAATGCTTATTATTCTTAATGCTGGAAGTAAGGACGCCTGAAATGGTTGAGCTGGGAATACAGCTGCAGAGCCCACGTTTCCGAACAGGGTAGATAATGAACCAAACCATCTCAACAGCAGTGTTTAGAATTAAAGGGACATAAAACCCAAAACCTTTCTTTCATGATTAGGATAGAGCATGCAATTTTAACAATCTCCTAATTTACTTCTGTTATCACATTTTCTCCATTCTCTTGTTAACTTTTGTTGAAAAGCAGGGCTGTAAGCTCAGGAGCGTGCACATGTCTCGAGCACTGTATGGCAGCAGTTTTGTAAGAATGTTATTCATATGCAATAACACTAGATGGCAGCACTATTTCCTGCCATGTAGTGCACCAGACACCGACCTTGGTATCTCCTTAAAGTGATGGTAAACCCAAGTGGATAAGAAACGCTAGGATTTACATCACAAAAAATAAACATTAGTTTCTCTCATCGTTTCGTAAAAAACAATGTAAAACTCACCCTGTCTATAAGGAAAGAAGATCGCTAACACAGCGACCAATAGCCGTGCGTGTCAACTGACATCCTAGCACGGCTATTGGTCTAGAGGTGAAAATGTCACCTCATTGAAGAAAGTGATGTGCCATGGGCGGCCGGGGGGCGCTGTGTTAGCGATCTTCTTTACTTACAGACAGGGTGAGTTTAACATCTTTTTTTTTTTTTTTTTCCAAACGATGAGAGAAACTAACGTTTATTTTTTGTGATGGTAAATCCTAGCGTTTTTTTATTTGCTTGGATTTACCATCACTTTAACAAAGAATGCCATGGGAACAAAGCTAATTTCCTAATAGAAGTAAATTGGAAAAATTTTAAAAATTGTCTGAATCACAAAAGATCATTTTTAGGTTGCAACTTCTCATACTTGACGGAGATATGGGATTCCTCACTTTGTAAAATATTTTTATTTAATGTACTGGACCAAAGATATGTGGGGGTTATTGTATAATGTTTACCTTTTATTTAGCTAATCTCATAACTGCATGTGGGATAAAGAATATACCTAAGATAATATGGTGATAACAGTATGCTCGAAATGCTAATTTATCCTACGCGTTTTTACCTTTTATTTAGCTAATCTCATTACTGCATGTGGGATAAAGGATATACCTAAGATAAAATGGTGATAACAGTATGCTCTAAATGCTAATTTATCCTACGCGTTTTTACCTTTTATTTAGCTAATCTCATTACTGCATGTGGGATAAAGAATATACCTAAAATAAAATGGTGATAACAGTATGCTCTAAATGCTAATTTATCCTACGCGTTATGGAAGCCAAACTTTGCCAAAGTACCCTCCCCGACATGAGAGTACACAGAAATTTGGAAAATCAAATCAATTTAAATGTTCTGAATTACTGCAATCTTGTTTTAAGTTTTGCAGTACTAATATGTTGTTTACCCAGAATACTTAAATAATAACTGTGTGTTTGAAGTGACATTTTACTGTAAAATTAGTTTTTCCTTAAAGTGCCATTATAGTAGAAAATGACATACTCATTAGTGCATGTTATTTTAACACTAGCAACACTGGAACTCTATTTGTTAAACCCCATAAATGAGATATAACAAAAATAAAGTATTGATTGGGAACTGTAGAGAACTGATAAAGTCTGCAAAAACAGTTATTGGTTGTTCTCGAATGGTACTTTAAATATTGGTTTAACCATTTTTAGGAATATATTAAAGGGAAGAACAGTTTACAGTACAATGTCCCTTTAAATACCAACCATGGTTGTCATTAACATTTTTATCAGTTGTCAGTGCAACCATTTAGAGGGCCTTCCACACAGTATGTAGAGCTCTCCAGTGATTTGCTTTACACTACACAGCAGTGCTGCAGGGGTTTGCTGTGTGTACTATCTATCGGGTAAGCCTCTCATTGCCTGTACTGCTATCTGATAAAACTTTTTACTTAGTTTTCCAGCCTATCAGATAAGAGTCAGGGGGGAGCATGAACCATATGCAAACATGTAGCAACAGGTGTGCAAAGGTTTACTGGCAACACATATCTTGTCACAACAACTCTTACTATAGGTTGCAGTAATTCAGAATATTTACTGTCCTGTTAGTTTTTACACAGTTCATAGCACAGTTTCTCAAAATTATCTCCAACACCTATAAAACTGAAGTTTGTCTAACTAGAAAATAAAAAGACACTTCTATACGTACACTTAACTTTCATTAAAATAACAATTAAAGGGATAATCTAGTCAAAATGAAACTTTCATGATTCAGATAGAGCATGCAATATTAAGAAACTTTCTAATTTACTCCTATTATCAAATTTTCTTCATTCTCTTGGTATCTTTATTTGAAAAAGCAAGAATGTAAGCTTAGGAGCCGGCCTATTTTTTGGTTCAGCCCCCTGGGTAGCAGTTGCTGATTGGTGGCTACATTTCGACACCAATCAGCTAGCGCTACCCAGGTGCTGAACCAAAAATGGCAATGAAGCAGTCTACACCAGAATTTTTATTGTTTTAAAAGATAGATAATCCCTTTATTACCCATTCCCCAGTTTTGCATAACCAACACAGTTATAATAATATACTTTTAACCTCTGTGATTATCTTGTATATAAGCCTCTGCAAACTGTCCCTTTATTTCAGTTCTTTTGACAGACTTGCAGTTTAGCCAATCAGTGCCTGCTCCTAGATAACTTCACGTGCATAAGCACAGTGTTATCTATTTGAAATACGTGAACTAACACCCTCTAGTGGTGAAACACTGTTAAAATGCATTCTGAAAAGAGGTGGCCTTCAAGGTCTAAGAAATTAGCATATGAACCTCCTAGGTTAAGCTTTCAACTAAGAATACCAAGAGAACAAAGCAAAATTGGTGATAAAAGTAAATTGGAAAATTGTTTAAAATTACATGCTCTATCTGAATCATGAAAGTTTATTTTGGCCTAGACTGTCCCTTTAATGAAAAAGTTTAATTTTGACTAGACTATCCCTTTAAACAATTAAAATAGCACCACATCAAAAAAACACTTTCTTGTCAACCTTCTGCATGCATTTACATTGTTGTCACATTTCTTAACCTTCTTTTTACCATGCACTATATGCACTATAATAAATATTTCTCTTGTATGTTATTTTGTCATTAGATAGCGGAGGGATTTTGTGTTCGCTATGTAATTTGCGTTTCCATAGTGATGTACTTTTATCTAATTGATCACAGCAATTCATATAGTCAGGATGTTAAAGCAATAAGCAGACATCTGCCATAAACAGTATATTCCACTTCAAAATATAATTCTATGTATTTTTTTCTTAATTTATAAATTATAAATAAAAAAAACAAACCAAAAAAAAAAAAAACAATATTCTGAAAGACCAATATACATGAAACCAAATTAAATGTTCTCATACAATCTCAGTATGGAAATATTGTAAAACCTGACTCCGTAAAACCTGACTCTGTAAAACCTGACTCCATAGACTCCTAAAAAATTTTGCACAAACTTGCAAAACCAAAGTATTTTCCGTACCTGATGATGGTTGATTTTGCCATAATTACTTTAACTGGATCACTTCTCCTTTGTACGGTTTTCTCTGTACCGGTTTAGGCTGGGACACCTGTGTCACAAACAAGGTTATCATTTAATGATCCTTTTATTTTATAACATGCATTGATCTCATGTCAAGAAAATAAATAGTATTTGATTTTCTATTGCAAACTGTAAGTCACAGAAAAAAAACCCATACTATTATATTAATGATCTCAATTGCACATTCACAAAATATACATATGAATTGGCAAGCCGCCAGCTGTGCTTGCACATATTTCCTAAGAAACAACTTATTAAAAAAAACTTCTACTGTAAACATAAATACTGTATTACAAAAAAATACAACTTGATTTAAAGGGACAGTCTACACCAGAATTGTTATTGTTTTAAAAGATAGATAATCCCTTTATTACCCATTCCCCAGTTTTGCATAACCAACACAGTTATATTAATATACTTTTAACCTCTGTGATTATCTTGTATCTAAGCCTCTGCAAACTGCCCCTTTATTTCAGTTCTTTTGACAGACTTGCAGTTTGGCCAATCAGTGCCTGCTCCCAGATAACTTCACGTGCACGAGCACAGTGTTATCTATATGAAATACATGAACTAACACCCTCTAGTGGTGAAAAACTGTTGAAATGCATTCTGAAAAGAGGTGGCCTTCAAGGTCTAAGAAATTAGCATATGAACCTCCTAGGTTAAAGGGACAGTATACACTCATTTTCATATAACTGCATGTAATAGACACTACTATAAAGAATAAGATGCACAGATCCTAATATAAAAATCCAGTATAAAACTGTTTAAAAACTTACTTAGAAGCTGTCAGTTTGGCTCTGTTGAAAAGGTAGCTGGAAAGCCCACTGCAAGTGGCAAATAAGACACTCCCCCCCTCCCCCTTCTTTTGCATATGAAAAGACCCTTTACACAAACAGGAGCAAGCTGGAGACGGTAGCTGATAGTATTCACATAAAGCTTTGGGGCTTGGTTAGGAGTCTGAAAATCAGAGCAATGTTATTTAAAAATAAGCAAAACTATACATTTATTTTAAAAAAAAACTTCATGGGCTATATAAATAGATCATCTACAAAACATTTATGCAAAGAAAAAATGAGTGTATAATGTCCCTTTAAGCTTTCAACTAAGAATACCAAGAGAACAAAGCAGAATTGGTGATAAAAGTAAATTGGAAAAATGTTTAAAATTACATGCTCTATTTGAATCATGAAAGTTTATTTTGGCCTAGACTGTCCCTTTAACTTCATTTTACCTAAAGTTTGTAGAAGCCACCTGGCTGTATTCGCCATACTAAATTTAATTTGCAGTGGAATCTTAAAAAACATAGTATCAGCCATTTTTTCAAACTTAAAGGGACAGTTAACACAAAAATTTTATTGTTTAAAAAGATAGATAATGCCTTAACTACCCATTCCCCAGCTTTGCACAACCAACATGGTTATATTAATATACTTTATAACCTTTAAATCTCTAAATTTCTGTCTGTTTCTAAGTCCCTAAATACAGCCCCATGATCACATGCTTTTGTATTTGCTTTTCACAACAGGAGACTGCTAGTTCATGTGAGCCATATAGGTAACGTTGTGCTGACTCCTGTGGATTCTTGCAACACAGCACTAATTGGCTTAAATGTAAGTCAATAGATAATACATGTAAAGTCATGTGATCAGGGGGCCGTCAGAAGATGCTTAGAAACAAGGTAATCACAGAGGTAAAAAGTATATTAATAACAGTTTTGGTTATGCAAAACTGGCGAATAGGTAATAAAGGGATTATCTATCTTTTTAAACAATAACAAATTTTTAAAATTGACTGTCCCTTTAAAGGGACAGTAAACTTAAAATTAAATGTCTATTATTGAGACACAGTATGCAATTTAAACAATTTTACTCAACACTTCTATTATCTAATTTCTGTCATTCTCTTGAAATCCTTTGCTGAAAAGCATATATAGGTAGGATCAGAAACAGCAGTGCACTGCTGGGAATTAGCTGCTGATTGGTTGCTGCACCTATAAACCTCTTTGTTATTGGCTCACCTGATGTGTTCAGCTAGCTCCCAGTAATGCATTGCTGCTCTTTCAACAAAGTAAGCCAAGGCAATGAATCAAATTTGATAAAATAAATAAATTGTTTAAAATTGTATGCTCTAAATCATGAAATAACATTGTTAGGCTTAATAACATGAAAACCACTCAAAGTACTTCAAATTCTCTAGTATTACATTCATTTTTAAACTTACTGTAACGTTATAAACATTAGATAAATCAGGGTTACAATGGAACAGCTCAGGAAACAAAATAGAAGTGTACAACTGTGCAGCCAGATGAAGGTCTCCCTAGGCAACTGCCTGCTCTTCCTAATGGCAAATAATGTTGTTAATAATGGTGGTAAAAAGGCTGATAAAAGATTATTTAAAGGGACAGTAAACACCAGAATTTTTGTTGTATAAAAATGTAGATAATCCCTTTATTACCCATTCCCCAGTTTTGCATAACCAACACAGTTATAATAATACACTTTTTACCTCTGTGATTACCTTGTTTCTAAGCCTCTTCAAACTGCCCCCTTATTTCAGTTCTTTTGACAGACATGCATTTTTAGCCAATCAGTGCTGGCTCCTAGGAGCTTCACGTGCCTGAGCTCAATGTTATCTATGTGAAACACATGAACTAATGCCCTCTAGTGGTGAAAAACTGTCAAAATGCTTTCAGATTAGAAGCGGCCTTCAAGGTCTAAGAAACTAGCATATTAACCTCCTAGGTTTAGCTTTCAACTAAGAATACCAAGAGAACAAAGCAAAATTGGTAATAAAAGTAAATCCCCTATTTAAATCATGAAAGTTTTTTTTTTACTTGACTGTCCCAAGATAATTTAAAGCTAAGGTTAGGCATTGGGGTATTTGCAATGGCTAAGGGTGACTAGATTTTAGTAGGAGGTGTTTGCAGTTGGGACAATCATGTAGGGGATATTTGTATTAGAGTGGATTGTGCATGGGGTGTTTGCAAGGTGGTAGTGGCACTTTGGAAGTCTTGATTTTAAGTAAGACATGCCAACAGAAGTGGGGACCAGTCACTCTTTGGGTTAATTATGATGTGAGAGGCCTGGATCAGCTACAGGCACATTATAGCTGACATTGGAATCCACCTGACTGCATTTCAGTTTTGAATAGAAACATGTTTTTTATATGCATGGATAAGCAAAAATGCTTCTAATAAAAGCTATAGCTGTTTCTAACACAAAACGTGCTCAGAGAGCATCTGGTAATGACTCAGTTTGTTAATTGCTGACATGATACAAGCCCCACTGGTGCTCTGAGCAGTTGGAGTATTTAGAATGCTGGTGCACTGAGAATATCCATCTATACTTCACATGCACGTGCAGACAAACATGTGAACACTAAAACAGGGATAACTTTTACTAGAAGCATTTTTGCCAATACATGAATATTGCAAATATGTTTCAATGTTAAGATGTAATTAATCTACGTGCATTTAAATTTTGAGCGGAATGTCACTTTCAGTTTTATTGTGCGAGGGCCAAGTTGGACGTACGCTTCATTTTGATGGGGATATTTTTTATTATCTGCATTGAGCTTTTTTTTTGTACCATGCAATGCCAAATTTTCTGCACCTGGTTTATTTAGCTAGACACAAAAATAGTGCAGTGACAGCTTTATGGCAGTGGTTACTATATAGCAGCATTGCATAACTGTGTATACTGACTCATTGACATTGTCATTTTATAGTCACGGCTGTCAGAAGCCACTACATTTCTATAGAGCTCAATTGTGATTGTTCTTGAGCTAAATTTTTTTGTAGAGATAGTGACTCAGGGGCCGATTTATCACAGCCCGAATGGGGCTATATACCCCTGTTTCTGTACGAGCCCTCAGACTCGCCGGAAACAGAAGTTAAGAAGCAGCGGTCTTAAGACCGCTGCTCCTTAACTCGCACTGCTTGTGCAATGATAAATGCCAACAGCGTATGCTGTCTGCATTTATCGATGTCTGGCGGACATGATTCGCTACAGCGGATCCTGTATGCCAGACACTTGATAAATCACCCCCCCCCAGTATCTTCAATGTGTATCTTGATTATGATGTAGCCCAATGTTTATAGAATCAGTGCCCATATAGGTATGTTTATCCATATAATTGTAACAGTCTGTCTTTAATCTGTCTTTTTTTTAATTACTAAAAATAAAAATATTGATACGCCAATGCAATGGCTAAATGCATTTGCATGTCCTAAATTATAAGTATGCCCTTGCTAATTCCTCAACGTAATAAATAATTAGTTAAAGGGACATTAAACTCAAAATATTTTAAAACATATGAAGCCACAATTCACAGTGTTAAAACTATTTATTGAAAAAAACAGATGCTAAGTTAAAGGGACAGTATATACACCAATTTTCATATAACTGCATGTAATAGACACTACTGTAAAGAATAATATGCATAGATACTGATATAAAAATCCGGTATAAAACCGTTTAAAAACTTACTTAGTAGCTCCCAGTTTAGCTCTGTTTAAAAGGTTACTGCAACACCCACTGCAAGTTGGAACTAGCAGACATCCCCCCTTCCTTTACATATGAAAAAACCCTTTACACAAACAGAAGGAAGCTGGAGTAGGTATACATCGGTATTCTCCTAAAACTTTGGGGCTTGGCTAGGAATCTAAAAATCAAAATGTTATTTAAAAATAAGCAAAAGTATCCATTTAAAAAAAAAAAAAAAAACCCTGTATGGGCTATATAAATGGATCATCTACAAAACCTTTATGCAAAGAAAAATCTAGTGTATAATGTCCCTTTAAAGATGTTTAACGTTATATTAAAATGAGCAGACAATGCCTGTTTGGGCACAATGCTAGTTAAATATCAATTCTTTACTGGCTGATAAAGACAACTCCCATACTTGTATTGCTGGACAGATATTCCCTCTAACTTTTACTATCATGAAAAATGCTGTCTTGTTAAAGACAGGAACATCCCTATATGAAAAAATGTAATTTATTTTATAAAAAAAAAAAAAGACAGTCCTTTCAAGGAACTAAGAAAATATCATCTTCTCATATCATAATTCAAGTACTCTTTCCTGCTCCCATTGAGAATAATTATGATAAGTTTGTGCCGATTAAGGTGTTTAGACAGATGAACATTGTTTACTCTGTGGTACTGACATCTGTCAAACACAAAGCACCCTTTCTTACAAGCATCACATAGAAACGTCCTTCTGTCACTAGCAATTGTAATCAATTTAATTAGTTTTTTTTTAGAAAATGTAGCCATTCACTTTCTTCTGCTTGGAGTGTCATGATCTTCCGAGTATGTTTTGTTTTATACACTTTAATTTAGAAATGAGCATTTCAGTCAATTGTAACTGGCTTAATAAATACTGCATCAAATAGATGGCAGGCAATATTCTTATATGAATACATTAAAACTTCCTGATCAGAAGAAATGATTTTGGCAAGCAAAGCTGTTAAGGAATATTCATGCTGAATTAGCCAGATTCCTGCCAGATGGTTCTGCAACGCAATTCATTATAGCTTACTTAGAATATTGTCAGTAGCTTTTCAATCAATTTTTTTTTTTATTAGTAGGAATTGGAACATAATTCATACTACAGGGAGTGCAGAATTATTAGGCAAATGAGTATTTTGACCACATCATCCTCTTTATGCATGTTGTCTTACTCCAAGCTGTATAGGCTCGAAAGCCTACTACCAATTAAGCATATTAGGTGATGTGCATCTCTGTAATGAGAAGGGGTGTGGTCTAATGACATCAACACCCTATATCAGGTGTGCATAATTATTAGGCAACTTCCTTTCCTTTGGCAAAATGGGTCAAAAGAAGGACTTGACAGGCTCAGAAAAGTAAAAAATAGTGAGATATCTTGCAGAGGGATGCAGCACTCTTAAAATTGCAAAGCTTCTGAGGCGTGATCATCGAACAATCAAGCGTTTCATTCAAAATAGTCAACAGGGTCGCAAGAAGCGTGTGGAAAAACCAAGGCGCAAAATAACTGCCCATGAACTGAGAAAAGTCAAGCGTGCAGCTGCCAAGATGCCACTTGCCACCAGTTTGGCCATATTTCAGAGCTGCAACATCACTGGAGTGCCCGAAAGCACAAGGTGTGCAATACTCAGAGACATGGCCAAGGTAAGAAAGGCTGAAAGACGACCACCACTGAACAAGACACACAAGCTGAAACGTCAAGACTGGACCAAGAAATATCTCAAGACTGATTTTTCTAAGGTTTTATGGACTGATGAAATGAGAGTGAGTCTTGATGGGCCAGATGGATGGGCCCGTGGCTGGATTGGTAAAGGGCAGAGAGCTCCAGTCCGACTCAGACGCCAGCAAGGTGGAGGTGGAGTACTGGTTTGGGCTGGTATCATCAAAGATGAGCTTGTGGGGCCTTTTCGGGTTGAGGATGGAGTCAAGCTCAACTCCCAGTCCTACTGCCAGTTTCTGGAAGACACCTTCTTCAAGCAGTGGTACAGGAAGAAGTCTGCATCCTTCAAGAAAAACATGATTTTCATGCAGGACAATGCTCCATCACACGCGTCCAAGTACTCCACAGCGTGGCTGGCAAGAAAGGGTATAAAAGAAGAAAATCTAATGACATGGTCTCCTTGTTCACCTGATCTGAACCCCTGACAGAATCCATGGATGGCAGGATTTTGAGTGTCCTTGCAAAGAAAGGTGGCTATATTGGTCACTGATTTGTTTTTGTTTTGTTTTTGAATGTCAGAAATTTATATTTGTGAATGTTGAGATGTTATATTGGTTTCACTGGTAAAAATAAATAATTGAAATGGGTATATATTTGTTTTTTGTTAAGTTGCCTAATAATTATGCACAGTAATAGTCACCTGCACACACAGATATCCCCCTAAAATAGCTATAACTAAAAACAAACTAAAAACTACTTCCAAAACTATTCAGCTTTGATATTAATGAGTTTTTTGGGTTCATTGAGAACATGGTTGTTGTTCAATAATAAAATTAATCCTCAAAAATACAACTTGCCTAATAATTCTGCACTCCCTGTAATATGTAAACTAGTTGTTGTGGCCCCAGGGAAAATGTAGAGCTGTAAATGAGTGCTATAGTTTTTCTGGTCCCAGGAAAAGTAAAACTAAATATAAGTGCTTTGAGTTCTGGTTAGTGCAAAAACTGAAATTAGCCCTCTGAATGGGAGACCAGTAGATAGAGAGTACCCGGCAACATTACTTAAATCTCATCCTGTGACACTAGACATTTTTAGGAAACATATTATTTGTGTTAATATCAGTAAATTAATATTTAGCCCTTAAGGTTTCTAAAATATGGATATGTGGCCCCCATGTGTTAAAAAGTTAGCCCTCACTGTTATTTTTTTTTGCATAGGTTTTCCTTTCAGCGTAATAATGCCTAGATTTAGAGTTCTGCGTTAGCCGTCAAAAGCAGCGTTAAGGGGTCCTAACGCTGCTTTTGCCGCCCGCAGGTATTTAGAGTCAGGTAGGTAAAGGTGTACCGCTCACTTTCAAGCCGCGACTTTTCCATACCGCAGATCCCCTTACGCCAATTGCGTATCCTATCTTTTCAATGGGATCTTCCTAACTCCGGTATTTAGAGTCTTGGCTGAAGTGAGCGTTACAACTCTACCGACAAGACTCCTACCACCCATGGAAAGGCTGTAGTTAAGAGCTTTCTGGGCTAACGCTGGTTTATAAAGCTCTTAACTACAGTGCTCTAAAGTACACTAACACCCATAAACTACCTATGTACCCCTAAACCAAGGTCCCCCCACATCGCCGCCACTATAATAAATATTTGTAACCCCTAATCTGCCGACCGCACATCGCCGCCACCTACATTATCCCTATGAACCCCTAATCTGCTGCCCCTAACATCGCCGACACCTACATAATATTTATTAACCCCTAATCTGCCCCCCCCCCAACGTCGCCGCTACCTAACTACACTTATTAACCCCTAATCTGCCGACCGGACCTCGGCGCTACTATAATAAACCGCCGCACTCCCGCCTTGCAAACCCTATAATAAATTGTATTAACCCCTAATCTGCCCTCCCTAACATCGCCGCCACCTAACTTCAAGTATTAACCCCTAATCTGCCGAACGGACCTCGCCGCTACTCTAATAAATGTATTAACCCCTAAAGCTAAGTCTAACCCTAACCCTAACACCTCCCTAAATTAAATATAATTTTAATCTAACTAAATAAATTAAATATTATTAACTAAATATTCCTATTTAAAACTAAATACATACCTGTAAAATAAACCCTAATATAGCTACAATATAACGAATAATTATATTGTAGCTATTTTAGGATTTATATTTATTTTACAGGCAACTTTGTATTTATTTTAACTAGGTACAATAGCTATTAAATAATTATTAACTATTTAGTAGCTACCTAGTTAAAATAATTACAAAACTACCTGTAAAATAAATCCTAACCTAAGTTACAATTAAACCTAACACTACACTATCAATAAATTAATTAAATAAATTACCTACAATTACATACAATTAAATAAACTAAACTAAATTACAAAATTACAAAAAACCAAACAAACACTAAATTACAAAAAATAAAAAAAGATTACAAGAATCTTAGGCTAATTACACCTCTAAGCCCCCTAATAAAATAAAAAAGCCCCCCAAAATAATAAAAGTCCCTACCCTATTCTAAATTAAAAAGTAACCAGCTCTTTTACCAGCCCTTAAAAGGGCTTTTTGCGGGGCATGCCCCAAAGTAATCAGCTGCTTCGCCTGTAAAAAAAATACAACCCCCCCAACATTAAAACCCACCACCCACATACCCCTACTCTAACCCAAACCCCCCTTAAATAAACCTAACACTATCCCCCTGAAGATCTCCCTACCTTGAGTCGGGCCGAAGTCTTCATCCAATGGGGCAGAAGAGGACATCCAGACCGGCAGAAGTCTTCATCCATTCTGGGCAGAAGAGGACATCCGGACCAGCAGACATCTTCATCCAAGCGGCATCTTCTATCTTCATCCATCCGACGAGGAGTGGCTCCATCTTCAAGACCTCCGGCGCGGAACATCCTTCTTCCCCGACGACTACCCGACGAATGAAGGTTCCTTTAAGTGACATCATCCAAGATGGCGTCCCTCGAATTCCGATTGGCTGATAGGATTCTATCAGCCAATTGGAATTAAGGTAGGAAAAATCTGATTGGCTGATTGAATCAGCCAATAGGAACAGCCAATAGAATGTGAGCTCAATCTGATTGGCTGATTGGGGCTTTACTTTGGGGCATGCCCCGCAAAAAGCCCTTTTAAGGGCTGGTAAAAGAGCTGGTTACTTTTTAATTTAGAATAGGGTAGGGACCTTTGTTATCTTTTTTTATTTTTTGCAATTTAGTTTAGTTTATTTAATTGTATGTAATTGTAGGTAATTTATTTAATTAATTTATTGATAGTGTAGTGTTAGGTTTAATTGTAACTTAGGTTAGGATTTATTTTACAGGTAATTTTGTAATTATTTTAACTAGGTAGCTATTAAATAGTTAATAACTATTTAATAGCTATTGTACCTAGTTAAAATAAATACAAAGTTGCCTGTAAAATAAATATAAATCCTAAAATAGCTACAATATAATTATTCGTTATATTGTAGCTATATTAGGGTTTATTTTACAGGTAAGTATTTAGTTTTAAATAGGAATACTTTAGTTAATAAGATTTAAATTATTTTGTTAGATTAAAATTATATTTAATTTAGGGGGGTGTTAGGGTTAGACTTAGCTTTAGGGGTTAATACATTTATTAGAGTAGCGGCGAGGTCCGGTCGGCAGATTAGGGGTTAATACTTGAAGTTAGGTGGCGGCGACGTTGGGGGGGGGGCAAATTAGGGGTTAATACTATTTATTATAGGGTTTGCGAGGCGGGAGTGCGGCGGTTTAGGGGTTAATACATTTATAATAGTGGCGGCGAGGTCCGGTCGGCAGATTAGGGGTTAATAAGTGAAGGTAGATGGCGGCGACATTGGGGGGGCATATTAGGGGTTAATAAATATAATGTAGGTGTCAGCGATGTTGGGGGCAGCAGATTAGGGGTACATAGGTATAATGTAGGTTGCGGCGGTGTCCGAAGCGGCAGATTAGGGGTTAATAGTGTAATGCAGGTGTCAGCGATAGCGGGGGCGGCAGATTAGGGGTTAATAAGTGTAAGATTAGGGGTGTTTAGACTCGGGGTTCATGTTAGGGTGTTAGGTGCAGACTTAGAAAGTGTTTCCCCATAGGAAACAATGGGGCTGCGTTAGGAGCTGAACGCTACTTTTTTTGCAGGTGTTAGGTTTTTTTAGCCCAAAATGCCCCATTGTTTCCTATGGGGGAATTGTGCACGAGCACGTTTTGCCAGCTTACCACTACCGTAAGCAAAGCTGGTATTGAGGGTTGAAGTGTCGGTAAATTAGGCTCAACGCACCCTTTTTGGAGCCTAACGCAGCCCCTCAGACAACTCTCAATACCAGCGTTGTTTGGAGGCAGCAGTAGGAAAAAAAGCTGCGTTAGCTATGTGGGTCTTTACCAACAAAACTCTAAATCTAGCCGTTAGTGTTTTAGTAAATAGATAAAAGCTCGCCACCTTTTAAGATCAGAAGAAAAAAAAAGTGAGCTCTGTAGGGCGGAAATGTTTAGATAATTACGCTTGGATTTGAGAACGCCCATGTTCAGCCCATTTTACGATAAAAAGCAATTACTCTTTGTATTTTGTACTTATAAGTATGAATTTCTATGTGTTTTTTTTTTTTTGCACATCCTGTGTAATTAAATTACAATTTATTCTGTACATATTTAATACATTTTATGCCTTTATTCTTTACATTTTACGTTTTTTTTTATAAAATATTATTTTTTGTGAACAATTTTGTTAGGATTTTTGATGCACCCTAGTTCAATATTGTATTGTGTATTTTCGTGTGAATGGTTTAATTATTTGTTTTGTTTGATTTAAAAAATTACGATGTTCATTGTGCACTTTGGTAATATATGCATCTCCTGCACACCAGGTTTTCAGGGTAAAAAAAAAAGCTTTTAATAATTCCACCAGGAAAAGAACTGGTAAACATTCTTAAATAATATTACCAACCCAGAGACATTTAGATCCTCGCCATAAATTACTACAGAATCCAGAGAATCTTTGTAGCAGATCATTCAAGTTAGAAGGTTTTGGTATTTTGTGACCACACCTACCAATGAATGCCATAACTCCGTCCACCGTGCTCCAATACATACTAAATATTACATTTTGTGTTATTTGATGTATGCTGTAAACTGCAGGAGATTCCCAGATGCCAGTTTGCAAAATTAGATATTTTATTATTCTTCTGTTCTAATCTGCAAGAGAGTCAGAAGCCTCAAAATACCAAGAAACATTTAAATAAGACCAATGACTACCCTGTGTCTGATTTCCACAGTCAGGCATTGATGCCAGGCCCACATCTCAGGGCACATGATAACAAAGCAGCACCTACAATTATAACAGTTGTCAAATATACTACAAATAGAGAAATTAAACTCATAGGGGTAGATGCTGCTGGTTTCTACACCCAAGGTTTCGGGCTCGCTGGAATCCTTAGTTAAAGGGACAGTCAACACTTCATTTAACATGATTGGATATTGAAAATAAAAACCGAAGATCCGCCTGCACTATACCCCTCCTGCCTTGCCGTGTTGCTTCTGTCCTAATCAGTGTTGCTAACCTCTCTAATAACCGGTAAATATGGCAGCCGAACTCCCCCCACCGTTACGTAGCTGCCTTCTTCTTCAACTGATAAGCAAATCAGAATCCAGTCCTCGGACAGAAATTTTAAATATTCAAATCCTGGATAATACTAATTTTTGCTTTCATACTTTCAAAGGCGTGTCCCTGTTCATCAATAGTGATATGGAAGTAAATAATCAGTTATTCTTTTGCTTTTAGTATTATTATCAATATAAATTGTAATATTTTTTTCTTCTAATGTTTATAACATGTTTGATTGCTGTTCTTTTTTGCATATAATTTTTTGAGCAGTAGATGAGACAACACTTTCTTACCTCGTCTCGCTGGAGAATGCGACTGTACACATAATCTGCAAAAGGTTTCCGTGGAATGTATTTCCCATGTCCTGCCACAGCATTCAGGATGCCATTCTCATAAACAACACGACCTCCAACAATAGTCACCAAAGGAACTCCATGACAAACCATCCCTTCAAATATGTTGAAGTTCACAGCTTGATGGTGTGTCTTGACAGAAATTGTCCTACAAAGAAAAAAACATTATTGCTTAACACAGTTTCAACTGAAATAATTCTCAAAGGGTCATGAAAAGCATTAGAATGAATCATCACTAGGTCGCTGAACTGAATGATTAATTGAAAAGATGAGAAAATAACATAAAAAAACTATATTCTAATTGTATTCCACATATAGCTCTACAAAAAAAGGAATGAAATATGTACCTTTTCTCCTACAAATTGTAAATAAATTAATTACATTTAATTAAATTAAAGTAGGTACTCCAAAAACTGCTGAACACTAATGTCATAACCATCTCATATAAACAGAAAGCCACCTATGTACCTGCCAAAGTAAATAATATTGGCAGAATTTCTATCCCTAAAGACATGGTACTGCCCCCAACATACCATATAAGGATTGGTGCAGAAAAAGGCAAATCTAGCCCCCATAGCTGTTCCATTTCTAAGGAGACATAATCTTGTTAAAGCAGGTAATCCAAATCAGACAATAAAAGGCTTTTGTGCTCTCAATGTAGCTTGAATTTTTCTTTTTTTTTTTACCAGCTGCCATAGAAAAGGTATTGGGGTACAGTGTACAGTGATGTCAACAACAATAAATATATGCATATTTTTCCATTGTATTTGTTCCAATGTTAATTAAACTATGTTAGCTCTAGAATTAATGCTGCTAAAATGGGTCATTAAGTGAACCAATTCCTACAACTATGGGACATCCAGTGGTTTGTGTAAGACTTTTTTTGAACCTTTGTTAAAAAAATAAAATTTTGGAAAGATGTTATCAAATACGGTACTAATAATAATTCCCCTTTCCTTGGTTAAGACTATTACAAACTGAGCTGTTTACATTCCGGTGTTGGGTTTGCTCTAAGTTTAGCTTGCACTTCCTAATCACTCCCATGGCACCTTAAAACTTGAATTTAGATGACCATTTTATCTTCCCTGTCCATTTCTATGTAATTCCCTAGGGTCTGCCAATACATCTTAGTCAGGTTGTCACTAAACAGTCTAGCCAGTTTTATGGTTTCCGAAAGAAAACATAACCTCCACTGTGCTCTGAAAAATGTCTGATGCCTAATTTCATAAATAGGTGGAATAAAAATAACTATTTTTTCTAATTTTCAAAATATCAACTTATAATTATTCAGCCCTAAAACAGCCAGTCTACTTAGCCTCATGAATAAGCCTATCCATATCACTAATTGTGCAAACTTCTGAGCAAGTATGTCTATGTTGGTCAAAATTTGATCTGTCATCTTGCTCCCCCTGATTATCATAGATTTTGAAGTACTTATAATTGTAAAGGGTGGTGGATTCAGATCACTCCTTCTGACACTTTACACCACAGCTCATAGCTGGCAGATTAAAATCCCCCCTGACACGTTCTCCCAGGGTGATTGACAGCCCTTACTCGTGTGCCATTGGGCTAGTGTGAGCAAAGGGTGTCATTGCACAAGCTGATGCTTGTGCAATGATAAATTTGTATAGCATATTTCTGCCCACTTTCTGAGAACGGGCAGACAGGTTCAAAAGACTCATAGACTGTAAAATCATTAAAAAAAATGCCTGGAACACGCACAATGCTGTACTAAGAAAAAAGTAACCCGTAAAATGAGTAAACTTAATGGGCTATTTTTGCTCATATCTACCATCAAATTCTATGTTTTAAGTAAGGGGATTATTAGGGAAAATAAGTAAATTAAACTTTCGTGGCTATTGCAAATCAGTAGACTTGTGCAACGCCAACAAATTTGAATGAAAACAAATGTAAATATAAAGTTTCCTAAGCTACAAGTGAAAAAGATCCAGTGTAGCTTATACTTACCTTTTGTGTGCTGGAGAGCCGTGCTAACCAGGCCCCTTCTTTACAAAGCCCCAGCCGCGCTAAGCTTACCCCTTAAGTGCAGGCCCTAGGAGCCGCTGCACTAGGCCTCCGATTAGCACGGCCGGGGCGCTATCAAGAAGAGGACCGAGTTACCACGGCTCTTCAGCGTGCAAAAGGTATTTAACCCCTTAAAGGTAATTTACAGAAAATATTTAATACTGATTAATTTTCAGCATTATTTTTTCATTTTCTTTAAATTTTGTTGGTTCTTTAATCCGGATATTCGTTTCATGAAAACAAAATGAATATCTGTTTGTTTTTGTTATGAATGTGTGTTTGAGACAAAACAAATGCACATCTCTACTAATCAGCAGCAGCTTCCATGTAGACTTCTTCCCTGCACGTGGCGATGAGCAACTGCCACACACTGTATGCAAACATTCTTACCTGAAATGTGTGCGCACAAATG
Organism: Bombina bombina; assembly: GCF_027579735.1. Taxonomy (NCBI): domain Eukaryota; kingdom Metazoa; phylum Chordata; class Amphibia; order Anura; family Bombinatoridae; genus Bombina; species Bombina bombina. The sequence continues at coordinate 1,018,099,329 of NC_069503.1, forward strand.
AACAGGTACAAAATTAGCTTAGTGCCTACCTTACATTACTCAAAATATTGAATAAAATTACATTCTCATACACAAACAGACACACTCATAAATACACACTCACTCATACACACAAACACTAATACACACTTATACACACACACACACACACTCATAGAAACACACTCATACACACTCGCATAGGTACACACTCATACACACATACACATTCATACACACTCACTCCTACACATTCACTCATACACACACAAACACTCATACACACACACATACATACACTCATACACACACTCATAGAAACACACTCATACACACTCATTCACACACACTCATATAAACACACTCATACACATACACACTCATACACACACACACACCCATACACACACTCAAAGAAACACACTCATACACATAGACATTTTCACACACACACACACTCATACACACATACACATTCATAGACTCACTCATATATACATATACACAAACAGACTCACAAAACACATACATTAATGCACACACAAACTCATACATACACATAGGGCCGTCTTTAATATTGACTGGACCCTGGGCAAACATTTTCTTTGCTCCCCATGCAATTTGGGCTAATCATTTTTAAAAAAATGAAATAAATTGCAATATGTGAAACTGGACCTAAGCAGTACTAATAAGTAAATACATATATAAATTCCTCCACTGTGGATTAATTTAATATGCTTTGGAATGTGATTATGGTGTGAGTTTAGCTGGTTAAAAAGATTTAGGACAGCCAACAGGAGCAAATCAAGGTAAAGACTGAGGAGGAAGCATGGAGGTGCAGACAAATATAAGTTTACTGACTGGAACAGCAGAACTACTATGGGAAGCTGTAAAATCTGAGACAGAGAGAAAACCCCCCGATAAATATAAACCTTACTTTAATGTGTGAAGTATCAGCATGACTTTATACATCAGCCACAGCAGCACATGTCACTTCTTTGCTAGGAACAAGTTCCCTCTCACCCTGCACTAGACAATGCTGCATGGGGAGGGGCGTGTGTGCACTCACTTATTCTTCCTACTGACACCTTTCTACAAAGCACTGTTCCCCTAACAAACTTCAGTTAGTTGATCTTAAGACCACAGCAGAAAGAGCAGGGCTAAGGGGACCAGCAGACTGGATGCTGTCTGTCCAAGGCTGCATGGATACAGTGTGAGATGAGTCACACAGCCTCAAGACTGAAGAGAGCAGTGTGTGCAGCTGCACAGATGCTCAAATCCTCATGTGCCTGCCGCTCCAGCTTTCTGCTGCATGTGCCTACAGTCAGCCCTACTCAGAAACAATCCCCACCACCAGAGCAGTTACCTGGTAACAGTGGTAACCCCAGCAGGACCTTTTCTGATGCAGTGGGATTGGCTTGATGCCGAGTTAGGGCTTAGCATTAGGTGCTGCACAGTGCACACCTAAAACAGCAAATGGCACTAGCTTGGCATGTCACATGATACCGGCACAGTCTGGCACAGTTTCTCACAAATAAATATAAGCAGAGAACGTTTGACTGTGACAGTATTAGGACTGACTGTGTGTGTCCCCCATGTCACATGACATCAGCAGTCTGGCATGAACCAAAAAAAAAATATATATTTTTTTTAGGACTCTTGGGCTCCTCAACAAAGACTGGGCCTGGGCAGCTGCCCTGTGTTAAAGACGGCCATGCACACAAACTTAGTCACAAATATATACTTACATACACACATATACATGCACACTCACAACACACACATTACATATACATACTGTGACAGAAAGTCTGGTTTGGTGATAGAGGGAGTATATATTAGACCAAGTTTAATACATTTCACTTTACCATTTTATTAAGAAACCCCAGGGAAGTGATTAGTGTTTTTAGTTGTAAGTACCTTACAGCTGTTAAAGACAATTAAACTCAGGTGCGGCTCATGATTACTGCTCCTAGGGTTTAAAAGGGAAGCATTTCTCTAGCTAAGTAGATTACAGCCAGGCAGAAGGCCTGACATGATGTGTTGTGAAAAATATGATGTACTAAACGTTTTGCTGGATTTCTGTTTGCTGTTACATTCTGTAAAGTATATTTGTTTTGCTGCAGACAATGCAGACAGAGATTTGCTGTTTTGGAAGCTTGTGCAGAGACTGAATCTGTTCCTTTTGCCTTACCTGTGAACAAACTGTATGCTGCTGTTAAAGTCACCTTGCTATTTTGGAAGAAAATAAAGTTTTGAAAACTTTAACTGGATTGTCCTCTATTGCATTTAAACCCTAGAAGACAGTGGTTGCCAAAGGTTCCTGTTACATATGGTGGAGAATGCGGGCAGCCACATTTTATGTCTGTGGGTTTTATAATTTGCAAACAACATGGAGGAAGTTATTAAAGCACTGATTCAGTCTGCCGCTGTGCAACAGGAGGCCAATAGAAAAGCTGCTGAAAACAGTGCAGCTCTGCAGCAGTTGGTGTTGGCACAGGCGGAGAATGCTAGGATTATGGCAAAAACACAGAAAGAGAGTACTGAAGAGCTGGTGCAATTTCAAGCAGAAACATTCAGGACGGTTTGTGAAGAACAGAAGAACACCACATGCACCTTGCGGCAAGAGATTCAAGTTATATCTGAGAGACTGAGCTCTGATCTTGCTGGTGGCTTTCAAGGCTCTAAAGTTATAACAGCTAGTCACTATATTCAAAAGATGTCTGCAGCGGACGATGTTGAGGCGTACCTTCTTGCGTTTGAGAGAACAGCGGAAAGAGAAGGATGGCCAGCAGATGAGTGGGCGAGCATACTTGCACCTTTTTTAAGTGGAGAACCTCAAAAGGCCTACTTTGACCTAGAGCCGGTGCAAGCCAGTGACTATGACAAGCTGAAGGCTGAGATCCTGGCATGCCTAGGAGTGACTTCTGCAGTACGTTCTCAAAGATTCCACTCGAAGATATGCATCTGATAAAGCTGCAAGATCACAGATGTTTGACCTCATTCACCTTGCCAGGAAATGGCTGCAACCAGGGTTAACTCCACTAATAAGATTGTGGAGTTATTGGTAATGGATCGCTTTCAACGAGGATTACCTGCTTCCCTGCATCGATGGGTCAGTCAGGGTGACCCTCAATAGAGGAACATTTAAATATAACCAACCTGGAAGGAAATCAAATTATAGTATTAAATGTTTTAAGTGTAATGAGGTTGGTCATGTTGCCAGAGACTGTGCCCTTAAAAATGAACTGATGGACTATAGTACAAGTGATAATACAGAGCCGCACTCATTTCTGTCTAACTGTATTCATCCTGATAATAGTGATGTCTCTCACATGTGTTTGGTGACTGTAAATGATAGAATTTGTAAAGCATTACTTGATTCAGGTAGTATGGTTACATTAGAGGCAAAATGTATAGTACCTGATGTGACTATAGATCATATGCATAAAATGGGTATTCTTTGTGTTCATGGTGATAAATGTGAATATGCTACAGCTAATGTAAATTTCGAAACACAATGTGGTTCTTTAAAAAATCGGGTAGGTGTAGTACCCAAATTAGCTCATGAGGTGGTGATAGGAAGAGATTTTCCTAAGTTTTTTGAATTTTGGGCTTTAATAGTAAATTCAGCTAAGGAGTCCAAAGGGAATGAAACAATTGAGGATTTTGTGTTTCCTTTTTCTGAAATTGATTTGGACGAAAATGGTAAAGGTAAAACTTGTTGTCCTATGCCTGTATTGATAGGAGACCAGCCTATCCAGAATAATGAGCCAGGTGTTAGTACAGAAAGCAATGATGATTTATTAGATTTGGAGGTTAATTGTGGTAATTTTAAAAGTGCCCAATGGGAGGATCCCACTTTGGCTGAAGCAAGAAATTATATCCGGGTTGTAAATGGTGTTATTTCACAGCCAGAAAATCCATTACCTTATCCTCACTTTGAAGTAAATAATAACCTGCTATACAGAATAGACAAAAAGGGCACAGATATTGTTAAACAGTTGGTGGTACCTCAAGTTTTTCGTAATACAGTGTTAAATCTTGCACATAGTCACATACTAGGGTGGCACCTGGGAATGGATAAGACTAAAGAAAGGGTCCTTAGAAGGTTTTACTGGCCTGGTGTGTTTAAGGCCGTTAATAATTATTGCTCTTCATGTCCCAAATGCCAGCTAACTGCTCTCACTACGGATTTTCGTAGTCCATTAGTTCCTTTACCAATCATTGATGTGCCATTTGAAAGAATTGCCATGGACTTGATAGGTCCATGGTGAAGTCAGCCAGAGGACACCAGTATATACTGGTTGTCCTGGATTATGCAACCCACTATCCTGAGACAGTACCCCTACGTAATAGTTCTGTAAAATTTTTAGCAAAGGAACTTATGCTTATGTTTAGTAGAGTGGGTATACCCAAGGAAATTTTGACAGATCAAGGGACTCCTTTTATGTCTAAGGTTACAAAAGAATTGTGTAAACTGCTCCATATTAAGCATCTGAAAACTTCAGTATATCACCCTCAAACTGATGTGCTGGTAGAGAGGTTCAATAAGACCCTAAAGGGTATGCTACGAAAGGCAATTCATGTGGATGGAAAAAATTGGGACCTTTTATTTCCTTATTTAATGTTTTCTATCAGGGAAGTTCCTCAGGCCTCAACAGGGTTTTCACCTTTTGAACTTTTGTATGGTCGACATCCACGTGGGTTATTTGATATTGTTAAAGAGACATGGGAACAGGAAACAACACCTTATAGAAGTGTTATTGAGCATTTATCTTAAATGCAGGATCGAATGGAGGCTGTCATGCCCATAGTTAGGGAACATATGGGAAAATATAGTAAAATAGTAAAAAAAAAAAAATAGTTGTGAATACCTTACAGCTGTTAAAGACAATTAAACTCAGGTGTGGCTCATGATTACTGCTCCTAGGGTTTAAAAGGGAAGCATTTCTCTAGCTAAGTAGATTACAGCCAGGCAGGAGGCCTGATATGATGTGTTGTGAAAAATATGATGTACTAAACGTTTTGCTGGATTTCTGTTTGCTGTTACAGTCTGTAAAGGGAATTTGTATTGCTGCAGACAATGCAGACAGAGATTTGCTGTTTTGGAAGCTTGTGAAGAGACTGAATCTGTTCCTTTTGCTTTACCTGTGAACAAACTGTATGCTGCTGTTAAAGTCACCTTGCTATTTTGGAAGAAAATAAAGTTTTGAAAACTTTAACTGGATTGTCCTCTATTGTCTAGAAGACAGTGGTTGCCAAAGGTTCTTGTTGCAATACACACACACTTAGTCACATATATATACTTACAGACACACATATACATGCACACTCACAACACACACATTACATACACACACATATATACATATACACACCCCAGGCATCCAGTGACATTAATACAAAGACTTTTATCAACATTAATTTTCCTTTATGAACAAGGTTGTGTAAAGAGTTGAAGACTTTTATCCAAACAAAATGTAGATTTGAAGAACAAGCTTCACTGCTGTTGTTTGGTTAGTAATTGCAATTTAGTTTACTGTTGTACCAGGGATCCCTCATTCTCTACTGTCTCCCTGTAATCAGTACATTATCAAATCTTGTGGGGAACCCCAAACATTTTTAAGGGACTCCACAATGTGCTCCAGCCCCTAGTTTAAAAAGCACTGCAGTACAGCACATTATAATAGGGATTCCTAACAATGGGCTAGATTACAAGTGGCTCGCTAATGTTAGCAAATACGCAATATTAAAATAAAATAATATTATGTCTAAATATGTTTCTATATATACATATGTATATATTAGTATACATGTGTATTGATGTTTATATTTGTATAAATGTATGTGTATACATATATAAACATATAAGCACATAAATACACATGCATACACATATATACATATTAGGGCTTGGCGATTAACTGCATATGCAGTTTTAAACTGCGATTAACTGCCGTGATTTAAAAACTGCAAGAATCTGTGTTTTTTATGGGGGGGGGGGGGGCATCATGTTACGATGATCGTGCCATGTGAATACAATGGAAGGAGACAGTCCCGACCACTGGTAACTGAGTGACATGTTCTGGCCTAGCATATAGCTAGGCAGAGGAGCCGTGCACACACAGCAGTTAGAAGAGGCGGCACTGTGGGGCATAGAAGAGTCGAGACACGTGGTCAAGGTGGGTTGCTCACTCAGACGACTGGAAGCTGGAGGCAAGCAAGTAAGAAACTTACACTACGGGCAGGATAAAGCAGCAATCTGACTGCACTGCCACTGCAGGGTTATAAAATCTAAAGTAAACAAGCTCCGGGGAGAGGGAGGGGGAGGGAGGCTCTGTGGAAGTGATAGCAGTCTGAATAACAGATGTGGCACTGCCCTGGCATATACTTATACCTGGAGATTTATCCAATAAAATATTTGTTTTTATTTTCATACATCTACACAGTAAGTAAAAAAAGTTTAATGGCTAATGCTTTACATACTTACAGTATATATAATGTAGGTGTTTGAAAATAAAAACAATTATTTTATTGAATAAATCTCCAGGAATAAGTATATGCAGCAAGTTATTCAGACTGCTTTCACTTCCACTGAGCCTGTCTCCCCCCTCCCTCTCTCTCCCTCCCCTCTCCCCGGAGCTTGTTTATAAAATTAAGGTGTTTTAGGAATTTAAAAAAAAATTGTGATTAAATCACAATCGCATTTTTTTGGGTACAAATTCGTGATTTTCATTTTTGCCCATATCACCCAGCCCTAATACATTTGTATATATAATTTGGAGCCCTTTCCACTCAAATACCTGAAAACAAGAAATATAATTTTTATTAAATTGTAATATTTAATAATGTGTTTAACTGTGTATGTACTGTAAATATTCAACATTCCAATGTTCTTTACATAGGGGAAAATGTTCTATGTCTTTTAAACAGATATTCCTATGTATATATCTGTATATACCTATACCTATATATATATTCATATAGATATATAAGTATAGATATATATTTTACAAAAATACATCATATATATATATATATATATATATATAAATATATATTTATAAATAAATGAACATGTTATGCTATATGAAAAACATTGGAATGTAAAATATTCATAACTACCTTTGGGGGGTTAGCGCTGTAGGTCTAACGAGTGTTAAATATTAGTTTTTTTCCAGTGTGTGTTATCCATTGAAGTCTATGGGGGCCTATTTATCATGATGCGAGCGGACATGAGCCGATATTGCGGATCATGTCCGCTGCACATCGATAAATGCCGACATCATACGCTCTCGGCATTTATCATTGCACCAGCAGTTCAGCAGGGGGTGTCAATAAACCCGATCATATTGGATCAGGTTGATTTTCGGTGATGTCTGTCCGCCGCCTCAGAACAGGCGGACAGGTTATGGAGCAGCAGGTCTTTAGACCGCTGCTTCATAACTTGTGTTTCTGGCGAGCCTGAACGCTCGCCAGAAACAAGGGGCATCAAGCTCCATACGGAGCTTGATAAATAGGCCCTATGGGGAGAGGAAGCTAGCGCAGTCGCGATATCCGAAGTCCTGAAGTTAGCGTGCATCGACTTTTGCTTGTGCACAAACATTTTACTTTCAACTTGTAGTATGCACGCTAACCCGCACTTGTTAAAAGTTTACTTCTGGTGGTATTTGCGCGTGAGGGAAAGCGAGCAACTTGTAATCTGACCCAATGCCATTTATTTTTTCGTTTTTTTTTTAATAAGATGTATCACTTAACTAGTTTTGCCTTTAACATTTTCCGATTGCACTGGACAAGTCATTTGCAGTGATTATTGCCACTAAACACATTTTATGGTGATAACATTTATAATTCATAAGCAACTTTGTAAGTGTTGCACCCTGGATAAAAATGCCAAGGGAAATTCTAGCATATACACTGTCACTTCAAGAGGAAGCTTGCTGATCTTATGAGACAATGTGCTGCACAGAGCATGAAATCACAGTAATCAGCTTAGTAGGTTACATTTAGAGAGTTCAGAGCTGGAAGCAAATAAATGCAAAGAAAACAGCAATTATTAGAATAGTACAATACTGGCTGGTAATTTACATATTGTGGTATTAGTTAAGACAGGGGACAGCAATACTTCTTGTCACCTAGATACAGAAATACTCTGAAATAGCAGCACAGCATAAAATGTATTTGTGCGGTATGTATGCATGTAAAGTATATTCCTCTACACTATATTAATTATACAATGTAAGAAGGAGACAGTTTACTTCTCACCAAAAACACTCACAATTGCTGGTACATCTATGTGCAATTGACTTGTAGTGCAATATAATTATAGCCGTTTGAAGCAATTTTATATCTAGATCAGAAAGGAGAACGTGAAGTGATTCATGCAGTCAGTTTTTTTTGTATTGCCTATGCTCTGATGCAATGCGTGTGTATGTGTGAGTGTATATATGTGTGTCTGTGTGTGTAGGTTTATGTGCACATTTATATGCATTTGTAATAAAAAAAAAAATAGGACATAAGTGATTATTCCAAGTTCTTACTTAAGAAGATCATTAGTGATAAGCCTGCACTCCTCATCTTACTACCTGCAACTCCTGATTGGCTCCATTACATGTTCCACCCACAATGCACTGAGCCAGCAGGCTGTAGAGATCAGGAATTCAGGCAGCCAATGGGCAATACGATTCTTCTGTCAGGCTCTTGGTCCAGCTGAAGAACCAAGTTGCGTCTAAATTATTCCTGCAGCCTGGTCTCGCATAGCTAAGGGTATTAGCACAGTGTCCTCTTCTTCATCACATTGCAGTGCATTTTTCTCTGTTCCTTAGCACATTAACCATGCATATATGCCTACGGTTCTACCATTGTGAGCTCATTACTGTCTTCTCCAGGTAGCAGGCAGAGTTAAAAGTGAACCAAACCATGTAGCACTGGCTGCTCCTGGGTGAATTGAACCCCTTGCACCAGCATTGGTGCAGACCTGAATAATGAAAAATACTGTCCCCAATTCCAAGCCATTAAAAACCTGAGAAAAACATTATATTTAAATGATATCAAAAAAGAAAAAGAAGAAGAAGGCGCCACCATAGTGCACAATCAGTAGCTCAATCACGCATCTGCGAAGATACTGTAATACTTACAGGATAAAAAGCACTTGAAAAGTGCTACAAAGGCCTTCTGGACTCTTAAAAGTCGTCCAGACAACTTCTTCTGGTATATTGCACTCAGCAAAATCCTTGTGGAATGGGGCTGCGGGTATCTGTCTTCCACTGTAGGGGTCACATGCAAAGTTCCATAGAACTACGGCACATATAGTACTCGAAAAATTACGGTGAAGCTGCAATGAACTCCACAGGGGATATGAAAGAGTAAAAAGCCGTGGAAAAAAGTCTAATGATTAAAAAGACATAAACTATTAATTGTACACAACGTTTCTCTGTCGTATTACAGTATCTGCGCAGATGTGTGATTGAGCTACTGATTGTGCACTATGGTGGCGGCTTCTTCTTCTTTTTTTTTTTTTTTTTTTTTTTTTGAAAATAATTTTTTTATTGAAGTTAAAGCATATATCATAACAACAAGGACTCGCCCTTAGGCCAAAGTTACAACAGGGAGAGTAATACATTGTCTATAGAAAGGCATTATTGGGAAAGCAATATGCGCATAAAGCAATAGAAAATACATTTCAAATCTGATTATGAAGATAGACAGTATCTTAGGCGAGATGAAACAGAACTTCATTTTATGTTATAATGTCAGCGTATGAACTCCACATTCTAATAATATTTAATCTAAGACCAAAATAACAGCCTGTGGATGGTTAGCATAGATATCAGCCACTCTTGGGCCGAGATATATAGGGGGGAGGGGGATATTCAGCGGGTAAGCACCGCTATACGCATATGGAAAGGGGGTGGGGGGACGGAGCCATATATAAATGTAACTAGCATATGGTACTTGGTGTGGACTCATAAGTGTCCAATCGTAGAGACCATAGGACTGGTAGCTGGGTTATCAAAAAGCTAAATGAGATATGCCTTGGATAGTTAGTCTACTTAGGAGTATATAGTGGAGTAAAGTGACATTCCAACACAAAAATGGAGTAACTAGGTAGGGGCTAAAGGCCATTCTGCTGATTTAGTCAGGGAGACCCAAACATTACAAACATAAACTACAAAGAATAACATGTCACGATAGTAGCAATTTACTCAGTTGCTCAGGACAGATCTAAAGAGTAATTAAACAGGCAAAATGTGAGCTTATCTAAACATTGCGTAGCAAACTTGCCCACTAGTTTAAGTGGAGTATGATAGAAAATATATATTTCCATAAAACATTTGAGAAAATAGTAAACTGTTTAGGGACGATGAGATACATTTGATCATATAATAACCACATTACATAAGTAGTACACATCATAACCTGCAAGGAGGAAAGGCAATTTATAGAATCCCTTTAGCATTAATATATAATAGAACTAAATGGATTAACTTCTGGGCCTATATTATAAGAGTGTGATGCAATGGTGTCTAAGCATTTATAAGCACCAACGAGTGTATGAAAGACATATAATCAAACATTGCAATAAACATGTTGTAGATTCAGACAGAACCTGGGGAGAAATATATTATTTCTGCTATAGGAGTGTGTAGTGAACAAAGTGTATTAGTAGAGTGAAGAATAGAATTATACATTTGTTCATAAACTAGCTAAATTGTCAAGCACTCAGACAGGTAGAATCTATAGCATGTAGATGAACCTAGTGTTCATATAATCCACATTAGCATAATCAGAGGGGTAGCATTTTTCTTGTCTGCTGTTCACATAAATTAGCAATGTCTCACTTTACATATAAGGTCATATTATGTTAATAGTTAAGTATGTAGGCAATAGGTCAGTCTAATTTTTATATGTTTCATTAAAAAACATCCAGTTGCCTTATATGAATGCCCAAGTTATAGCAGCACTAAAGTCTAGCGTGTAAGTACTAATAATAGAGCTTCAGCTTCCATAAATTATCCTAGTGCAAAAATATCAAATAAATAGTGTAAAGTGTGTCTATACGTTCTAGAGGGGGGGTGTTATATAAAGTATTTGCATGTTTAAATTAACATGTTGATAGTGATATTATCTCAGGCACATTATGGTAGGCAGGGCGATAAGATGTAATATTCTAATAACATGTAGTAAAATACAACTTAGCCCAGCATATTAATATATAGTACAGTTCTATTAATTGGGTGCAAAATGAACCTTCATATCAGAGAAAATAGTAAAAGGCTAAACCGCTATACAGCCCCTATATTAGGCTTAACAACATAGTGTTAAAGGAGCTGACATTTTACTAATATATAACAGCTAGTTAATATGATGCAGCGAAGATTTTTTTTTTTTTTTTTATATCACAAATACAAGATTAGGTTATAGTATACTAGAAGGTTCCATTGACATGTTTAGTTCTAAAACATTAAGTTAGTGATAGATTATCAATCGCACAAAATCAATATTGCTTAATGTGGCATTCTGTTATATATGAGACCTTTCATATATCTAGTTAATATTGCAGTATAAACAGCTTAATGACAGCACCAATGCCACTGGACATTTGTGGGTGATGGCACCGTCCTGAACAGTGTCAGCCATACGGATAAAGCATATAATTGCAGTGCAAAGAAAAGTTTCACTGTAAAAACATACATTTAAAACTAGCATATAAATGATACCAACTAATGCGGAAAGTTTAGATCATAACACAATAGAATTAAACAAGGTAGGATTCTGATAAGGGATATAAACTATGATTAACTTTTAAGCTATAAACTGAGGTCAGAACAATATGCATAACAAATGGTGCCTGTATAGATAATTGAGTTCATTATATATGTATATTGCGTTAGGAGTGTGAAAACACATATAAGTTGTCCAGACTGCAAATCTAATGACACAGTCATATTCAGCAGTTAATAATGTAAGCGTATGGGTTCTTTAGCTGACTGGAGAGATATATATTAGATCAGCAAGGTTTAAATAGATCGTAGTTCCCTTTTCAAAGTGTTCCAACAAACAAACAGTCCATCGGCACATAGGGTATTGAGAGTTGACATACTTCACCCGACTCCGTTTCGAATGGCTCTAAACTCATGGCTCTGAGCAGGTATATTTAGTAGTACCCAACTGTGTGCGGACAATTTCCCTGTAGGTATAGACAGCCCTCCGGTCTTCCATGAGTAGGCGGACACATCCTCCGCCATGGCCGCTGACATCTGCTCCACTTCATTCTGGGCTGGCAAGTTACGTGCGGCTATTGATCTCACAGCCGCCGACAAGGCTAGTGGTAGGCACCGCTCTTCAAAAATTGATAGGTGCGACTTAGGGTTCAGTGCCAGTTGTAGCGAGCGCTGCATATCTATGCTTTTGAAAAGACTCTCTAGTCCCTGTAGTTCCGGCCCAGCGATCTCTGTGTGGACTAATATGGCTGATCTTGCTGGTGCCAGGCCGCTGTGTGTATTACCAGGTAATACCGTATTCAGGTCCCGTCTGGGTAGCGCAGGTTGCGGTGGATCAGAGGGGTGTTGAGTAGGCAGTAGTTTGTCTGGCCGGCTATCCACGTGGGTAATGCATCTTGTAGAGTGAGTAGCGCCATCTTGGTCACGCAGCTTTTCAATGTCAGATCTTAAGCTGTAAAAATGATCATCGGCTTTGACCAAAAGGTCTCCCAAAATAGAAGCGAGGTATATGGAAGATTTCTCCATCTTATAGGCTTAAAAAATAAGCTAGAAAGGTTGTTAACACGGCTTATAGAAAGGCTTTTGGGATCAGGTTTCAGGAGCTCTCCTAAAACATGTCTTTACTCAGTGGCAGTTGGCTCCGTCCCCCTTCTTCTTCTTTTTTTGATATCCTCTAGATCAGAGCTTTCCAAACTTTTCATGTTGTTGACACACTTTTTAGACTTAAATCAGATTGTGACACAGTAATTCAGTTGTACTAGCAAACAGGAGGTTAAACAAACTTGTTTTAAGAGCTACGGACACATAAATAAATTATATAATAACAAAATGTATTTACAAGTAACAGTATGTATGTGCAAGAATTAAAAAAAAGTTTAATAACACCAATAGCTACTTACTATTTTAATGGGATGTATGAGGTTGATGGGATGAACACAGTTTCTAAATATTTGGGGGAATATTAGATAAAGAAACTCGCATTTTATCATCAAGCATTTTTAAGCTTCCACTTCCTAGCCATATATCAAGAGCAGGAGCAACAATGCACTACTGGGAGCTAGCTGCAAAAAAAACCCCACTGTGACTTCCGACTTCAGCTCAGCGTGCCAATGGGAATAGTTTCAGTTCCCACTGAGCTGCGCCAATAAGTTAAGACCACTAGGTATCAATCACGTGTCAACCATGTGATATGCGTAGCAGGCAGGCGGAAAGTCGGAAACCAAAAAAAATTTAAATTAAAAAAATTTGTGGTGAAGTAGGGACACACCTACACACTGCTGCCGACACACAGTTTGGAAACCACTGCTCTAGATGATCTTTCTTGGTCAAACCAGCAAGATTTGGAAGAAGCTGACTGCCGACCCTTGAACTGGATTGGGGCTATTTTACACTTCTTGTATAGATAAGTGTTTACACTTGTTTTTGTTTTCTGTATCACTGTTGAGTATATATATATTGGAATTTTCACTTTTATTTTTATTATCTTTCTGGTGGTTTTCACCATAACTTGTACATTTATCACCATCACCTATACATGAATATTTTTTATTGTATAATTCATACAGTATTGGTCAGTTTGGCGCATCCAACATATACAGCATCTCACAAAAGTGAGTGCACCCCTCACATTTTTGTAAATATTTTATTATATCTTTTCCTGTGACAACACTGAAGAAATTTGCTACAATGTAAAGTAGTGAGTGTACAGCCTGTATAACAGTGTACATTTGCTGTCCCCTCAAAATAACTTGACACAGTAATGTCTAAACCGTTGGCAACAAAAGTGATAGACCCCTAAGTGGAAATGTCGAAATTGGGCCCAATTAGCCATTTTACCACCCTGGTGTCATGTAACTCGTTAGTGTTACAAGGTCTCAGGTGTGAATGGGGAGCAGGTGTGTTAAATTTGGTGATATCGCTCTCACACTCTCTCATATTGGTCACTGGTAGTTTAACATGGCACCTCATGGCAAAGAACTCTCTGAGGATCTGAAAAAAAGAATTGTTGCTCTACATAAAGATGGTAACTTACAATTACAATTTAATAAAAATAAAAGTAAAAAATAAAAAACAGTTGTAAGAAATGTATTTCTATATATAGTAAAACTCCTTATAGCATAAGAACAACAGCAATAACTATTTGCAGATGTATAGAATTCAATCTATTAGCTGTTAAGCAAAAAAAAAAAAATTCAATAAAAGACTTCCAGCATTTATATAAAAACACATGAAATTAGCTCTTTGAGGCTACCCAAATGGTAAAAGTGAATAATATAGTCCTGGGACGTCTCCCAATATGTAAAGAATTAGGCTTAGATGGTACACTTTTGGCCTATATGTACTTAGCCGTGTACTGCAGACAAAATTTTCCTTATTAGTTTGGTGATAGGCCTAATAAAGCAGATGGATCATATATAGGTCTAGTCAGTACTTGACTTTATATCTTCAATATGTGTAATAATGCCTTCCTGCTTGGTGGTAGCATGCCGTGGCGTGAAAAAACAGAATTTATGCTTACCTGATAAATTACTTTCTCCAATGGTGTGTCCGGTCCACGATGTCATCCTTACTTGTGGGGATATTCTCTTCCCCAACAGGAAATGGCAAAGAGCAAAGCAAAAGCTGCCCATATAGCCCCTCCTTGGGCTCCACCCCCCAGTCATTCGACCGACGGTTAGGAGAAAAAAAGGAGAAACTATAGGGTGCCGTGGTGACTGTAGTGTATAGAGAAAGAAAAATTTTCAAACCTGATTAAAAACCAGGGCGGGCTGTGGACCGGACACACCGTTGGAGAAAGTAATTTATCAGGTAAGCATAAATTCTGTTTTCTCCAACATTGGTGTGTCCGGTCCACGGCGTCATCCTTACTTGTGGGAACCAATACCAAAGCTTTAGGACATGGATGAAGGGAGGGAGCAAATCAGGTTACCTAAACAGAAGGCACCACAGCTTGCAAAACCTTTCTACCAAAAACAGCCTCCGAAGAAGCAAAAGTATCAAATTTGTAAAATTTGGCAAAAGTGTGCAGAGAAGACCAAGTCGCTGCCTTACATATCTGATCAACAGAAGCCTCGTTCTTGAAGGCCCACGTGGAAGCCACAGCCCTAGTGGAGTGAGCTGTGACTCGTTCAGGAGGCTGCCGTCCGGCAGTCTCATAAGCCAATCGGATAATGCTTTTCAGCCAGAAAGAAAGAGACGTAGCAGTAGCTTTTTGTCCTCTCCTCTTACCAGAGTAAACGGCAAACAAAGATGAGGTTTGTCTAAAATCCTTTGTTGCTTCTAAATAGAACTTTAAAGCACGAACTACATCTAAATTGTGTAACAAACGTTCCTTCTTAGAAACTGGTTTCGGGCACAGAGAAGGAACAACTATCTCCTGGTTAATATTCCTGTTGGAAACAACTTTTGGAAGAAAACCAGGCTTGGTACATAAAACGACCTTATCTGAATGGAACACCAGATAGGGTGGATCACACTGCAAAGCAGATAATTCAGAAACTCTTCTAGCAGAAGAAATAGCAACCCAAAACAGAACTTTCCAAGATAGTAACTTGATATCTATGGAATGTAAAGGTTCAAACGGAACCCCTTGAAGAACAGAAAGAACTAAATTTAGACTCCAAGGAGGAGTCATGGGTCTGTAAACAGGCTTGATTCTGACCAAAGCCTGTACAAAAGCTTGTACATCTGGCACAGCTGCCAGTCGTTTGTGCAACAAAACGGACAAAGCAGAAATCTGTCCTTTTAGAGAACTCGCTGACAACCCTTTATCCAAACCCTCTTGGAGAAAGGAGAGAATCTTAGGAATTTTAATCTTACTCCAGGAGAATCCCTTGGATTCACACCAACAGATATATTTTTTCCATATTTTATGGTAAATCTTTCTAGTCACAGGTTTTCTGGCTTGTACCAGAGTATCTATCACTGAATTTGAAAACCCACGCTTAGATAAAATCAAGCGTTCAATTTCCAAGCAGTCAGCTGCAGAGAAACTAGATTTGGATGTTCGAATGGCCCTTGTACTAGAAGATCCTGTCTCAAAGGTAGCTTCCATGATGGACCCGATGACATATTCACCAGGTCTGCATACCAAGTCCTGCGTGGCCACGCAAGAGCTATCAGAATCACCGAGGCCTTCTCCTGTTACGAGCCTGGGAAGGAGAGGAAACGGTGGAAACACATAAGCTAGGTTGAACGACCAAGGCGCCACTAATGCATCCACTAGACCTGGATCTGGACCCGTAGCAAGGAACCTTGAAGTTCTGACGGGACGCCATCAGATCCATGTCTGGAATGCCCCATAATTGGGTTAACTGGGCAAAGACCTCCGGGTGGAGTTCCCACTCCCCCGGATGGAAAGTCTGACGACTCAGAAAATCCGCCTCCCAGTTGTCTACTCCTGGGATGTGAATTGCAGATAGATGGCAGGAGTGATCCTCCGCCCATTTGATGATCTTGGATACCAATCTCATCGCCAAGGAACTCTTTGTTCCTCCCTGATGATTGATGTAAGCTACAGTCGTCATGTTGTCTGACTGAAATCTTATGAATCCGGCCTTCGCTAGTTGAGGCCAAGCCCTGAGAGCATTGAATATCGCTCTCAGTTCCAGGATGTTTATCGGGAGAAGAGACTCTTCCCGAGACCATAGACCCTGAGCTTTCAGGGAATCCCAGACCGCGCCCCAGCCTAATAGATTGGTGTCGGTCATGACAATGACCCACTCTGGTCTGCGGAAACTCATTCCCTGAGACAGGTGATCCTGAGTCAACCACCAATGGAGTGAGTCTCTGGTTACCTGGTCTACTTGAATCTGTGGAGACAATTCTGCATAGGCCCCATTCCACTGATTGAGCATGCACAGTTGTAAGGGTCTTAGATGAATTTGAGCAAAAGGAACTATGTCCATTGCTGCAACCATCAATCCTACTACTTCCATGCACTGAGCTATGGAAGGCTGCAGAATAGAGTGAAGAAATTGGCAAGCGTTTAGAAGCTTTGACTTTCTGACTTCTTTCAGGAAGATCTTCATTTCTGAAGAATCTATTATTGTTCCCAAAAAGGGAACTCTTGTTGACGGAGACAGGGAACTCTTTTCTACGTTCACCTTCCACCCGTGAGATCTGAGAAAGGCTAGAACAATGTCTGTATGAGCCTTTGCCTTGGAAAGAGACAACGCTTGAATTAGAATGTCGTCTAGATAAGGTGCCACTGCAATGCCCCTTGGTCTCAGAACCGCTAGAAGGGACCCTAGCACCTTTGTGAAAATTCTGGGAGCAGTGGCTAAACCGAACGGAAGAGCCACGAACGGTAATGTTTGACCAGAAAGGCGGACCTTAGGAACTGATGATGATCTTTGTGGATAGGAATATGTAGGTACGCATCCTTTAAATCCACGGTAGTCATATATTGACCCTCCTGGATTGTAGGTAAAATTGTTCAAATGGTTTCCATTTTGAACGATGGAACTCTGAGGAATTTGTTTAGAATTTTTAAATCCAGAATTGGTCTGAAAGTTCCCTCTTTTTTGGGAACTACAAACAGGTTTGAGTAAAACCCCTGACCTTGTTCCGCTGTTGGAACTGGGTGTATCACTCCCATCTTTAACAGGTCTCCTACGCAATGTAAGAATGCCTGTCTCTTTATCTGGTCTGAAGATAAGCGAGACATGTGGAACCTTCCCCTTGGAGGAAGTTCCTTGAATTCTAGAAGATAACCCTGAGAGACTATTTCTAGTGCCCAGGGATCTGGAACATTTCTTGCCCAAGCCTGAGTAAAGAGAGAGAGTCTGCCCCCTACTAGATCCGGTCCCGGATCGGGGGCTACCCCTTCATGCTGTCTTGGTAGCAGCAGCAGGCTTCTTGGCCTGTTTACCCTTGTTCCAGCCTTGCATTGGTTTCCAAGCTGGCTTAGCCTGGGAAGCGTTACCCTCTTGTCTAGAGGCTGCAGAGTTAGGAGACGGTCCGTTCCTGAAGTTACGAAAGGAACGAAAATTGGACTTATTCTTAGCCTTAAAAGGCCTATCCTGTGGGAGGGCATGGCCCTTTCCCCCAGTGATGTCTGAAATAATTTCCTTCAATTCTGGCCCAAAAAGGGTCTTACCTTTGAAAGGAATATTAAGCAATTTTGTCTTGGAAGATACATCCGCTGACCAAGACTTTAGCCAGAGCGCTCTGCGCGCCACAATTGCAAACCCTGAATTTTTCGCCGCTAACCTCGCCAATTGCAAAGCGGCATCTAAAATAAAGGAATTAGCTAACTTAAGTGCGTGAATTCTGTCCATGACTTCCTCATATGGAGTCTCCTTATTGAGCGACTTTTCTAGTTCATCGAACCAGAAACACGCCGCTGTAGTGACAGGAATAATGCACAAAATTGGTTGGAGGTAACCTTGCTGAACAAAAATCTTTTTAAGCAAACCCTCCAATTTTTTATCCATAGGATCTTTGAAAGCACAATTGTCCTCAATGGGAATAGTCGTACGTTTGGCTAGCGTAGAAACTGCCCCCTCAACCTTAGGGACTGTTTGCCATGTGTCCTTCCTTGGGTCGACCATGGGGAACAATTTCTTAAATATAGGAGGTGGGACAAAAGGTATGCCTGGTTTCTCCCACTCCTTATTAACTATGTCTGCCACCCTTTTAGGTATCGGAAAGGCATCAGGGTGCACCGGGATCTCTAGGAATTTGTCGCCCTTGCACAATTTTTCTGGAATGACCAAAGAGTCACAATCATCCAGTGTAGTTAGCACCTCCTTAAGTAATGCGCGGAGATGCTCTAACTTAAATTTAAACGTCACAACATCAGGTTCTGCCTGTTGAGAAATTCTTCCTGAATCAGAAAGTTCTCCCTCTGACAAACCCTCCCTCACTGCCACTTATGACTGGTGTGAGGGTATGACAGATAAATTATCGTCAGCGCCTTCTTGCTCCACTGTATTTAAAACTGAGCAATCACGCTTTCTTTGAAATGCTGGCATTTTGGATAAAATATTAGCTATGGAGTTATCCATTACTGCCGTTAATTGTTGCATAGTAATAAGCATTGGCGCGCTAGATGTACTAGGGGTCGCCTGCGCGGGCATAACTGGTATTGACACAGAAGGAGAGGATGAAGAACTATCCCCACTACCTTCATTTGAGGAATCATCTTGGGCAACCTTACTAAATGTGACAGTACTGTCCTTACTTTGTCTGGACGCCATGGCACAATTATCACATACATTTGAAGGGGGGACCACCTTGGCCTCCATACATACAGAACATGATCTATCTGAAGGTACAGACATGTTAGACAGGCTTAAACAGGCTAATAATGCAAAAAAAACGTTTTTAAACAAAACCGTTTACTGTCTCTTTAAATGTTAAACAGAGCACACTTTATTTCTGAATGTGTGAAAAACTATGAAGGAAATATCCAATCTTTACCAAATTTTTACCACAGTGTCTTAATGCATTTAAAGTATTGCACCCCAATTTTCAAGCTTTTAACCCCTTAAATAAGGAAACCGGAGCCGTTTAATCAATTAGCAATTTTAACCCCACTACAGTCCCAGCCACAGCGTTTGCTGCGACTTCACCTATCCTAGGGGGTTATACGATACCAAATCAAGCCTTCCAGGAACGTTTTCAATGATCACCAGACCCTCTCACATGCAGCTGCATGCACTGCATCCAAAAGAAACTGCGCAATTATGGCGTGAAAAAGAGGCTCTGCCTACTATAGTGAAAGGCCCTTCCTGACTGGGAAGGTGTCTAAACAACTGCCTGGCGCCTAAAAACGTTCCCCAACACTAAAAAGTTTAGAAATAACTTCAAACTTCATAAAAAACTTAAATAAAGCAATCGATTTAGCCCACAAGAGTGTCAACCAGTGTATAGCCCATAATAAGCATTCATTCTGTTAGGAGTCTAAGAAAATGGCTTACCGATCCCCAAGAGGGAAAATGACAGTCTTCTAGCATTACACAGTCTTGTTAGAAAATGGACTAGTCATACCTTGAGCAGAAAAGTCTGCAAACTGTTCCCCCCAACTGAAGTTCTCTGGGCTCAACAGTCCTGCGTGGCAACAGCAATTGATTTTAGTTACTGCTGCTAAAATCATACTCCTCTTTTAAACAGAACTCTTCATCCCTTTCTGTTTTAGAGTAAATAGTACAAACCGGCACTATTTTAAAATAACAAACTCTTGATAGAAGAATAAAAAACTACAACTAAACACCACATACTCTTCACCATCTCCGTGGAGATGCTACTTGTTCAGAGCTGCAAAGAGAATGACTGGGGGGTGGAGCCCGAGGAGGGGCTATATGGGCAGCTTTTGCTGTGCTCTTTGCCATTTCCTGTTGGGGAAGAGAATATTCCCACAAGTAAGGATGACGCCATGGACCGGACACACCAATGTTGGAGAAATATACTTTAAAGTACCTATGTAGTCCGTGATTCTGTGCAAATTTTCTATCTCTCAAAGGTGGGAGGAGCCGCAAAAGCAGCCTCCTTACTCCAGTGATATTTCTCAGTAGCGATTTCCCCAATAACATAACACTCCAAATACTACCTGTTTAGGAGTTTACCTGCCAAGATGGAATTAGATTTCTTACATATAATCCTGCTCTTAGTACAACGTACGCAGGAAAAGAAACAGATGAAAAAAGGAGGGCTCTAGAAAGCTAGATTCAACAAACACATTTATTCATAAACATCTAGTCAGATATTAAACCACAATCAATACATAAAATTGAAACAAATAAAATAAAAATAATGTATGTTAGTGTATGAATAAAATTATCATTATAAATATAAAGGGATGTCTACCTTATGTCAAATGCTTAGAATATTGCTCTAAAAAGCATACTAGATATAAAAGCAGCCTAGTTAGACAGCTTAATAAAATACAACACTATCTAAATGTATAAAAATGAAAAAATGAAAAAAAAAACAATATATATATATATATATATATATATATATATTCAATATACCACCTTAAAAAAGAAAATGAATTAAAAAAGCAAGATATGCATTAAAAAATATATAACAAAATATATATAGTATATATGTACAGTATATACATAGAATGTGGTCCCAAATTGGTCTTTGAAATAGCGTGTCCTTAATAGCTAAACCCAAATGGGTGAAAAATAGCTATAAATGTCTCCAAATAAAGTTGAAAATCAGACAACTGTTACTTCAACAAGTGATTAGAATGGCCACTATGTGGCAGATGATGGAATAACAGCAGGATAAACAATGTATAGAACACTCCTGGCTTTATTGTATGTATATCACAAATACTCCGTTATGGGAGCAGATAGTTCACAAATTACCTCTTTAGCAGTTCGTACAATTCAATGCACCCTATGTTTCAGTGCTCTATGAATTATAAGACCGGACTTAAATTGGATAGCACGCGCCTTCTGGAGATCGATAGAGCGATCTCACTCAACCCTCTTCCTCCAGAGTAACAGCTTTGGTCTTATAATTCATAGAGCACTGAAACATAGGGCGCATTGAATTGTACAAACTGCTAAGAGGTCATTTGTGAACTATCTGCTCCCATAACAGAGTATTTGTGATATACATACAACAAAGCCAGGAGTGTTCGATACATTGTTTATCCTGCTGTTATTCCATCATCTACACTAACATACATTATTTTTATTTTATTTTTTTCAGTTTTATGTATTGGTTTAATATCTGACTAGAAGTTTATGAATAAATGTGCTTGTTGCATCTAGCTTTCTAGCGCCCTCCTTTTTTCATCTGTTTCGTTTTCCATTGTATCCACTTTGAGGGAGGTGGTTTGGGAGTGGCCGAGTTGTAACATTTGGGCTCAGCGCTGTTCTTATTTGTTTATTCCAGTACAACGTACGCAGGACAGATGGACACCAATCTCTGATGTTAAGATACAAAGAGTGTCTCTTTTCTTAGTTGCGTTTGGCCAAACAATTCGATTCTCAAAGTGTACAAACACAGCCTCAGACCATCAACATGTTTCACCCACTCATGGGGCTTTATCAAGAAAAATTAACTAAATTAAGCTATTAACCCCTAAACCTAACAACCCGCTAACTTTAAATTAAAATTACAACATCCCTATCATCAAATAAATTTAAACTTACCTGTAGAACTAAAAGAAACTATTTTAAACTATTAATTAACCTGCCCTTACTATTATACTACAATTAAATTAAACTATTAATTAAATTAAATAAATTATATATTAAAAAACCCTAACCCTACTCAAATTATTTAAATCTATTATTAAACCTTATTAAAAGTTACTAAATTACAAAAAATAAAAACCACTAAATTACAAAGAAAAAAAAAACACATTATAAAAAATAAAAAAGAATTACACCTAATCTAATAGCCCTATCAAAATAAAAAAGCCCACCCAAAATAAAAAAACCCTAGCCTACAATAAACTACCAATGGCCCTTAAAAGGGCCTTTTGTGGGGCATTGCCCCAAAGAAATCACGCTCTTTTACCTGTAAAAAAAAATACAAACACCCCCCAACAGTAAAACCCACCACCCAACCAACCAACCCCCCCAAAATAAAAACCCTATCTAAAATAACCTAAGCTCCCCATTGCACTGAAAAGAGCATTTGTATCGGCATTGCCCTTAAAAGGGCATTTAGCTCTTTTACCTGCCCAGACCCTAAAAATAAAACCCACCCAAAAAACCCTTAAATAAACCTAACACTAACCCACGACGATCCACTTACAGTTATTGAAGTCCCACTTGAAGGATCTTCATCCAGCCGGCAAAGTCTTCATCCAGCCGGCGAAGTCTTCATCCAGGCGGCCTCTTCTATCTTCATCCATCTGGAGCAGAGCGGGTCCATCCTGAAGACATCCGGCGCGGAGCTCCTCTTCAATACTGTTGCCACCGTAAACTAGATCTTCAATGCAAGTGATGTCATCCAAGATGAACCCCTGTAATAAGAGTTTTCCCCTTTAAATAGTTCTTTAGTTATTCTCCCATTAATGAAAAATCTGCCGTCCTAAAGTCTAAAACTTTTGTTTTAGTCTGGGTGGACAGTTCCTGAACATGAATACTAAACCAAACAGATTGATGATCACTGGATCCTAAGTTCTCACCTACAGACACATCTGAAACTGTATCACTGTTTGTAAGTATTAGATCTAATATAGCTTCCTTACGAGTTGGTTCCTTGACTAATTGTTCAAGTGATTCCCCTAGCAGAGATTCAAGAATATACCTGCTTCTAGCCGATCTGGCAGAAGGAATCTTCCATTCTATATCTGGCAAATTAAAGTCCCCCAGTACTATAACCTTACCCTTCATGGTCATTTTGGTTATTTCATCTAATAACAGATTGTCCAGTTTTTCATCCTGCAATGGAGGCCTATATACAACCCCTATTCTAAAAACATTTTTATCTCCAATTTCCAAAGTCACCCAAATACTTTCCACCTCATCATTTGTTCCTACAATTTCAGTAACCTTTATATTTTCATTTACATACAAAGCAACTCCTCCACCTTTCTTTCCTACTCTGTTCTTTTTAAATAACCTGTATCCAGGTATGACTATGTCCCAGTCATGCAAATCATTGTACCATGTTTCTGTTATAGCTACTAAATCCAAGTTGTCCCTAGTCATTATTGAAATGAGTTCAGGTAATTTATTTCCTAAGCTGCGAGCATTTGTGCTCATGGCACAAAGAATTTTTCTACTAGAATTTCTAGAATTGTTACTTGGACTAACAGTTTTGGCATGCTGTGGGGGGCAGGTGGATATATTAATGCTACCCCCCTTTATTAGTTTAAATGATTTCTAATAAAGTATTTAAACTCCTCTCCCAGATACTCTGTTCCTTTAGCATCCAAATGCAAGCCATCTCTCCTAAATAACCTAGTATCTTTCCAAACAGAGCTATAATGGCCAATAAAACCAAATCCTCATTCCCTGCACCACTTATCTAACCAAGAATTAAATGTTGTTATCCGCTCCATCTTTCCTGCTTCCTGGCCATACACAGGTAAAATAGCAGAAAATGATAGAGTTGATGCCACAGTCTCTAAATGATTACCTAGGTCACAAAACTCTTTCTGAACAGCAGCAACATGATTACTAGCCAGATCATTTGTTCCTAAATGTACAATCACATCTAACTCACTTCCCTTTTCTGCTGCCTTAACAATTCTCAAAATACGATTCTTATCCCTGTGAGCAGTAGCTCCTGGAAGACATCTAACCTCCCTTGTTTCTCCTTTACTTTCACCTAAATACACATTCCTCAAAATAGAGTCACCCACTAACAGTCTTTTTCTCAAAAACACATCTGCAGTTCTTTCCTGTGTTATGTTACCTGGAGAATCAGGTGCCAATAGATTTAAATTACCTGTTACAGCTTCAGAGGGCTCAGAAACAGCAATCTCCTCATCACAAGTATATTCGGCAAGAGCAGCATAGGAGTTTTGCAATGGCAGAGGTTGTGGGCAATGCTTCTGGTCTACTGTTCTAATTCTTCCAGAGCCTACAGTGATCCATCTGCCTCTCCTTGCTGATCTCTGGGGTAGAGGGGCTTCTTTCTGAGGCAGCTTTGTAGAGGTAACAGGTATGTTACTTACCTTAGCTTGAAGTTTAGCTATTTCCTCCCTTAACAGGGAAAACTGCTTACAAACAGGACAGCCCCTAAATCTCCAAAAAGTAGAACGATTAAAAAGTGCAAAACACCCATTGCACTGTATCTGAGACATTTTAAACTATGCAACACTTTAACAATAAGAAAAATATAAGTATTATTTACTACTGAATAAGCCTGAATAACCCTGAATAACTCCTGAAATAACTCAAATATCCTTATGTATTTGATCCTTTTGTAGTTTGATCTCTTTGCTAAGAAGCAGAGCTAAATGTTTAGCAGAGCTAAACAGATCTCTTTAAATACCCTCAGAAAGATAGGGTGGGGTCCCTCCTAATTGCTCACCTATGCAAACAATCTAATTGTTATCTAATTGCAATACTAAAAAACAGAATACAAAAGAATGTAAATTAACTCAAACCTTTAACTATTCAATTTCTGTAGTGAAACTAATTCACAGTTCAGGTCTACCACCTATAAAAAAACAAAATATAAAGTTAATAGAAATACAAAATATATTATCTGAAAGTACAAACTATTCAAGTAACAACAATTTAAAAGAGAAATGTTATA
The DNA here is from genome assembly GCF_027579735.1 of Bombina bombina. Taxonomy (NCBI): domain Eukaryota; kingdom Metazoa; phylum Chordata; class Amphibia; order Anura; family Bombinatoridae; genus Bombina; species Bombina bombina. The sequence continues at coordinate 1,018,124,723 of NC_069503.1, forward strand.
TACCTTTCTGAAATAACTCAAATATCCTTATGTATTTGATCCTTTTGTAGTTTGATCTCTTTGCTAAGAAGCAGAGCTAAAAAAAGACAACATGCATAAAGAGGATGATGTGGTCAAAATACTCATTTGCCTAATAATTCTGCACTCCCTGTACACACACACACATATATATATATATATATATATATATATACTTGTGTGTGTACACATTATCTATCTATTTATTTATATATATATATATATATATAAAATTAAAAGAACATTTTCTTTAATGAAGAACAAAGGTATTTGAAGCATGCTAAAGCACCTTTAGCTTTAGTGTTGTTGGCCTAGATCACCATGAGGTTAGCACTGGTGCGAAAAAAAAGAAAAAGAAAATGTATGCTTACCTGATAAATTTATTTATTTCTTGACACGATCATCTAATTACTATTGGGAATATCACTCCTGCCCAGCAGGAAGCGGCAAAGAGCACCACAGCAAAGCTGTTAAATATCACCTCCCTTCCCTCCAACTCCAGTCGTTCGACCGAAGTAAAGGAGAGAGAGGAGGCAACAAGGTGCAGAGGTGTCTGAAGTTTATAACAAATCGACAACCTGTCTTTAGAACAGGGCGGGCCGTGGACTCATCGTGTCAAGAAATAAATAAATTTATCAGGTAAGCATACATTTTCTTTTCTTTCTAATGACACGACAAGTCCACGGATCATCTAATTACTACTGGAAATCAATACCCAAGCTAGAGTACACAGATGATAAGGGAGGGACAAGACAGGGAACCTAAATGGAAGGCACCACTGCTTAAAGAACCTTTCTCCCAAAAGCGGCCTCAGCCGAGACAACAGTGTCAAATTTGTAGATTTTTTAAAAATTGTGAAGAGAAGACCAAGTTGCAGCCTTGCAAATCTGATCTACAGAAGCTTAATTTTTGAATGTCCATGAGGAAGAAACAGCCCTTGTGGAATGAGCCGTAACCCTCTCTGGAGGTTGCTGTCCAGCAGTTTCATAGGCAAAATGTATGATACTCTTCAGCCAAAAAGAAAGGGAAGTAGCCGTAGCTTTCTGTCCCTTACGTTTTCCTGAGAAAACTAGATCTGGATGAAGGAAGGGCCCCTGAAGTAGAAGGTCCTTCCTCAACGGAAGTCTCCAAGGTGGAAGAGATGACATTTCCACCAGGTCTGCATACCAAATCCTGTGAGGCCAGGCCAGTGCAATGAGGATCACCGATGCCCCCTCTCCTGCTTGATTCAAGCAATGACCTGAGGAAGAAGAGCGAACGGAGGAAATAGGTATGCAAGACTGAAATTCCAAGGTACCACCAGGGCGTCTATCAATGCCGCCTGAGGGTCCCATGACCTCGATCCATACCTCGGAAGCTTGGCATTCTGCCGAGATGCCATGAGATCCAATTTTGGCTGACGCCATTTGAGAATCAGGCTGGAAAACACATCCGTATGGAGTTCCCACTCCCCCGGGTGAAAGGTCTGTCTGCTCAGGAAGTCCGCCTCCCAGTTGTCCACCCCTGGGATGTGGATTGCCGACAGATAGCAATTGTGGGTCTCCACCCACCAAATTATCTTGGCTACCTCTGTCATAGCTAAGGAACTCTGTGTTCCTCCCTGATGATTGATGTAAGCTACTGAAGTTATGTTGTTCGACTGGAACCTGATAAACTGGACCGAGGCTAACTGTGGCCAGGCCAGAAGAGCATTGAAGATTGCTCTCAACTCAAGAATGTTTTTTAGGTAGAACAGACTCTGCCTGAGTCCATAATCCCTGAGCCTTCAGAGAGCCCCAGACTGCTCCCCATCCTAGAAGGCTGGCGTCTGTTGTCACAATCCCCCAGGAGGGTCTGCAAAAGCAGGTTTCCTGGGAGAGATGATCCTGAGACAACCACCAATGAAGATAATCCCTTGTCTCCTGCTCCAGTAGTAGCCGTGGAGACAAATCCGCAAAATCTCCATTCCATTGACTGAGCATGTTTAACTGCAGAGGTCTGAGGTGGAAACGGGTGAACGGGATGATGTCCATTGCCGCCACCATCATCCCGATTACCTCCATACACTGAGCTACTGATGGCCGAGGAGAGAATTGAATCGCTAGGCAAGAATCGAAAATTTTTGATTTCCTGACATCTGTCAGAAAAATCTTCATTAATAGGGAATCTATTATGGTTCCCAAAAAAGTTACCCTTGTATTTGGAATTAAGGAGCTCTTTTCCAAATTTACGTTCCATCCGTGAGATCGCAGGAAGGATAGGGTGCCACTGCAATGCCCCGTAATCTGAGCACCCACCAACAGAGATTCCAGAACCTTTGAGAAAATTCTGGGAGCTGTGGCAAGGCCGAAAGGAAGAGCCACAAATTGAAAGTGTTTGTCTAGAAAAGCAAACCCTAGAAACTTGTGATGATCCCTATGAAAGGGAACATGCAGATACGTGTCCTTTAATTCCACCGTTGTCATAAATTGACCCTCTTGAACCAAAGGAAGAATGGAACGAATAGTTTCCATCTTGAAGTACAGTACTATGAGGAATTTGTTTAGACTCTTTAAATCTAAAAAAGGCCTGAAGGTTCCCTCCTTTTTGGGAACCACAAACAGATTGGAATAAAACTCTAGACCCTGTTCCTGCATAGGAACAGGAACTATCACTCCCAGGTTGGAGAGGTCCCGTACACAGTGTAAGAATGCCTCTCTTTCTATCTGGTCTACAGATAATCTTGAAAGCAGAAACCTGCCTCTGGGAGGAAAACTTTTGAACTCTAGTTTGTATCCCTGGGACACTATGTCCACTGCCCAGGGATCCTGAACATCTCAAACCCAAGCCAGAGTAAAGAAGGAAAGCCTGCTCCCTACAAGATCCGGTCCCGGATCAGGGGCAGGCCCTTCATGCCATTTTTTATTCAATAGCAGGCTTCTTGGATTGTTTTTCTTTGTTCCAAGACTGATTGGGTCACCAGGAAGGCTTAGACTGTTTTTGCTTGGAAGAGGAAGAGGAAGAATTTCCCTTGAAATTTTAAAAGGAACGAAAATTACTCTGACATCCCTTTTGTTTGTTTCTTTTATCCTGAGGGAGAAGATGAGCCTTTCCTCCAATAATATCAGAGATTATTTCTGTCAAACCCGGTCCAAACAAGATCTTCCCCTTGTAAGGAATCGCTAAAAGTTTAGACTTAGATGACACATCTGCAGACCAAAGGTTTTAACCATAAAGCTCTGCGGGCTAGAACAGCAAAACCTTAAATATTTGCTCCCAGTTTGATAAACTGAAGAGAAGCATCAGTAATAAAGTAATTAGCCAATTTAAGGGCTTTTATCCTATCCTAAATCTCATCAAGGGGATTGTCTGTCCTAATAGCATCAGACAACGCATCAAACCAATATGCCGCCGCACTAGTGACGGTAGAGATGCATACATTAGGTTGCCATTGCAAACCTTGGTGTACATACATCTTCTTGAGTAACCCCTCTAATTTCTTGTCCATAGGATCTTTAAAGGCACAACTATTCTCTATGGGAATAGTAGTTCTCTTGGCCAGAGTGGAAACATCTCCTTCCACCTTGGGTACTGTTTACCAAGCCTCCTTGATGGAGTCTGCTATGGAAAACATATTTTTAAATATAGGAGATGGAGAAAAAGGGATACCCGGTCCCTCCCATTCTTTAGCAATGATTTCAGAAGCTCGGTCTGGTACAGGAAAAACCTCTACCGAGGAAGGAAACTCAAAATATTTTTTTAGCATACTGGATTTCTTCGGATTAACTATGACCATAGGGTCGCTGTCGTCCAATGTAGCTAAAACCTCCTTAAGTAACAGACGGAGGTGCACAAGCTTAAACCTGAAAGATACAACTTCAGTATCAGCATGAGGAATTACACTGTCAGAATCTGAGATCTCACCTTCAGATGCTACCGAAAGATCCTCCTCCTCAGGATTCTGGGAGGGGGCACCCGAAACAGCAACAACTGCATCAGTAACCTCACCTACTGAATGTCTAATTTTCCTCTTGTGCTTTCCCTGCAGCAAGGCAAATAATGCATCAGAAACTGCAGAAGACATGAGAGAAGCGATGTCTTGCAACGTAACTCCAGGAGGAGTTAAAGAGGAAGCGCAGGGCACTGCATGTGTGGGCGATACAAGTTGGGACACTTGAGGAGAAGGCTGCGGCATATATTGAAAATTGTCATTAGACTCCTGAACAGCATCCGCCTCGGAAAATGTTGGCTCAGAAAAGAGTCTATCCCTATAATTTAAAGTTCTCTCAACTTTGGCATCAAAACACAAAGTACAAGTGACATTTTGCAAAGCCTCTTGGTTAATTCTGACTCACAATGGATAAAATATCAAATAAAAAGTTCAATATTTTTAAATAAAATTTAAAGAGAAAAAATATTACTGTCACTTTAAATTTTAAACTGTAACTTTTTTTTTTTAATCAGAGAGGATAGTAAACCTGACAAATACTGCAGATCAACTCTACACCTCAGCTGCTTTGCTGAGGTGCCTACCTGCCTGTTGACACTGGCTCTCTTCTGGACAGGAGCCATTTCATAAATGACAGATCCGGAACTCAGCTAGCAGTTACAAGAAACTGGACTCTGTTGCTAAAGACGCATAAAATAAAAGTAGTATGCGTAAGAGAAACAGATGCTATACTACTTCCCCTTCCGATCACTAGGAAGTAAGGGAACAACAGAAATTGCCGCCTCCTCTAGGTCCGACCATCGTGGGCGTCGCATAAAGACATCTCCCGGTCGGCATATTGTTTTTAAATAAATGAAACCACCGAGAATAGTGGAACCACCCATAATGTATACATTTTTCTAGCCCCAGTGCCTGCGTATAAGCTGTCCACAATAAAAAGCCCAAACTCCACTGAGCCTTTAATGTGTCCCATACGAAATAAAGTGCCCAACTTATTCTGAGTCTTCTACTGCAATCCCAGAAAATAAAGTCAGCACTTACCTCCTAACCTGCCCGACAGGAAGGCAGCTCCAGGTTTGAGAGGTCCTCTCCCTCACATGGACCTGTGAAAAAAGAGAAAAAGACTGAGTAATTTTACTCAGACTTCCAATGTTAGGGCAGCATCAGTATATGGGAGGCACAGTGAGAATTATGTCCCACAAGTTCCCATTGCTCTAAAGCCACCACTGCCCTACTGAAGAGACTGATGTGGACTACGGCTACACCCTAGGACAAAGCAGCACAATCTTGCACTACTAAGAAAAATAATAAAATCTTGATTGAAGAATCATTTACTAACACCTAACTTTACCACTTCCTTGCTCAAACTAAGGCAAAGAGAATGACTGGAGTGGGAGGGAAGGATTGTGATTTTTAACAGCTTTGCTGTGGTGCTCTTTGCCACTCCCTGCTGGGCAGGAGTGATATTCCCAATAGTAATTAGATGATCCATAGACTCATCGTGTCATTAGAAAGAAAAGGCTTTTTTAGCACACCCCATAGAAGTCTATGAAAAAAGGGAGTTGTGATATCCGACCTCCAAATGTTAGCATGCCTGACTATTTCACTTGCGCTCTTAATTTTTACTTTTAACTTGTAATACCAGCACAAACATGGGAGCGATATTGATTTACCATGAGTGCTAACTGCGCTCAAGAGTGATAAAAATGTATTGTTCCATTTGTTCTGTAGGCATATGTGTAGCGAGATTGTATCAGGTTGGGAGGTCTGCTCGCTATCCCTAGCATTTCTTGCTACTAATTGTCTTCCTACTAATTCTCATTGGCTGATAGGTACTTCCTGCTAATGCTCATTGGCTGATAGGTACTTCCTGCCAATGCCCATTGAACATTAATACACAATACCTATAAAAGTCAATGAGGAATAGTAGGATGTTCAAAACTGATACTGGCATGTTATTTTAAATTTAAATTTAATTGTAATATATTTTAAATTTAAACAAAATGTACTTCACATTTATTCAGGTAATAAAAATGTCAGCATGTTTACTACTGCTCTTTCATACGGATCAGTACAAAATCCCTTTAAAGGGGCATGAAACCCAAAAATGTTCATTCAGGATTCAGACAGAATATGCAATCTTAAACAACTTTTAAATTTACTTCTATTATTTAATTTGATTTATTTTCTTGAAATCCTTACCCAGGTATGCTCAGGAGCAGCAATACATTATCACAAGCTAGCTGCTGATTGGTGGATGCACATAAATGTCTTTTTTCATTGTTTGACCAAATGTGTTCAACTAGCTCCCAGTAGTACATTGCTGTAAATTAAAAAGTTGTTTAAAATCACATGTTCTATCTGAATCATGAAAGAAAAATGTTGGGTTTCATGTCCCTTAAAATATCTTTTCATCCTCCCCAAGTCATGAAGCTACAGATCATATTTTGGGCTAGATTACGAATAGCGAGCGTTTGCACGCAAGCAAAAAGGGGTTTATCAAGTCTGCTTGCGTGCATCGGGTTTTACGTTATTATTACAAGTTTAAAGTAAACGCGATCACTTGAGAGTAATTAAAGTTAACGTGCGTCGGGTTAGTGCAGCCTCAGAGCTCTGGCTGCGAAACAACATCACAAAACACATAAAAAATTCATTACAAAGTAATAACACCTAATAAAAATTATTTAAAAAGAAATATTGCACAAAAAAGCTATAAGGGATCAAAGATATCATGCACAACTATCTCTAGGGTTTAGAGAATGGTCCGAAAAAGAGTGTGGATGAGTTGTGTTGACAAAAATGCCTTATTGATGTCACAGGAGAATGAGTCAACTGGTTCGAGATGATAGAAAGGCAACAGTAACTCAAATAACCACTCGTTACAACCAAGGTATGCAGAATACCATCTCTGAATGCACAACATGTCAAACCTTGAAAGCACATGAGCTACAGCAGCAGAAGACCACACCGGGTGCCATGCCTGTCAGCTAAGAACAGGAAACTGAGGGCTACAATTCGCGCACGCTCATCAAAATTGGACAATAGAAGATTGGAAAAATGTTGCCTGGTCTTATGAGTCTTGATTTCAGCTGGGACATTCAGATGGTAGGGTCAGAATTTGGCATAAACAACAAGAAAGCATGGGTCCATCCCGCCTTGTACAGTATCAACGATTTAGGTTGGTAGTGGGGGTGTAATGGTGTGGGGGATATTTTCTTGGCACACTTTGGGCCCCTTAGTACCAATTGAGCATTGTTTAAATGCCACAGCCTACCTGAGTATTGTTGCTGACCATGTCCATCCCTTTATAACTACAGTGTACCCATCCTCTGATGGCTACTTCCAGCAGGATAATGCACCATGTCACAAAACTCAAATCATCTCAAACTTATTTCTTGAACATGCCAATGAGTTCATTGTACTCCAATGGCCTCAACAGTCACCAGATCTCAATCCAATAGAGCACCTTTGGGATGTGGTGGAACGGGAGATTCACATCATGGATGTGCAGCCGACAAATCTGCAGCAACTGTGTGATGCTATCATGTCAAAATGGACTAAAATCTCTGAGGAATAATTCCAACACCTAGTTGAATATATGCCATGAAGAAGTAAGGCAGTTCTGAAGGCAAAAGGGGGTCCAACCCAGTACTAACAAGGTGTACCTAATAAAGTGGCAGGTGAATGTGTATATATATATATATATATATATATATATATATAAAACATAATTTATGTAAGAACTTACCTGATCAATTAATTTCTTTCATAGTGGAAAGAGTCCATGAGCTAGTGCCGTATGGGATATACATTCCTACCAGTTGGGGGTAAAGTTTCCCAAACCTCAAAATGCATATAAATACACCTCCCACCTCACTAATACCTAAGTTTAACGTATAGCCAAGTAGTGAGGTGTAAAAAAAGAAGTAAAAAGCATACAAATAGAGGAACTGGAAAAATAATGTACTTTATACAAAAAAATCTAAACTACAAAAAATAGGGTGGGTCTCATGGACTCTTGCCACTATGAAAGAAATTAATGTATCAGGTAAGTTCTTACATTAATTATGTTTTCTTTCATGTAAGTGGCAAGAGTCCATGAGCTAGTGACGTATGGGATATAATACCCAAGATGTGGAAGTGCACGAGTCACTAGAGAGAAATTAAATCCAAAAAAAAATTACGTTTTCTTAGAAATGTCAAAAAAACTCAAATCAAAGGCACTAGAATCAAACTGAGAAAGCTGCCTGAAGAAACTTTCTACCAAAGGCTGCTTCCGAAGAAGCAAACACATCAAAATGATAAAATTTAGTACATGTATGCAAAGAAGACCAAGTTGCTGCTTTGCAAATTTGATCAACTGAAGCTTCATTCTTGAAAGCCCAAGAAGTGGCAACTGATTTAGTAGAATGAGCTGTAATTTGCTGAGGCGGAGACTGCCCCACCTCCAAATAAGCTTTGTGAATCAAAAGTTTCAACCAAGATGCCAGAGAAATAGCAGAGGCTTTCTGACCTTTCCTGGAACCAGAAAAAATAACAAATAGACTAGAAGTCTTTCTGAAATCTTTAGTAGCCTCAACATAATATTTCAAAGCAATAACCACATCCAAAGAATGTAAAGACCTTTCAAGGGTATTCTTAGGATGAGGATACAAGGAAGGAACAACAATTTCCCTATTAATGTTGTTAGAATTCACAACTTTAGGCAAAAATTTAAACGAAGTCCGCAAAACAGCTTTATCTTGATGGAAAATCAGATAAGGAGACTCACAAGAGAGAGCAGACAATTCAGAAAATCTTCTAGCAGAAGAGATAGCCAAAAGAAATAACACTTTCCAAGAAAGTAATTAAATATCCAGAGAATGCATAGGCTCAAAAGGAGGAGCGGGCCTGTTAAATTTTCAATACCAAATTGAGACTCCAAGGAGGAGAAATAGATTTAATAATAGGTTTGATACAAATCAAACCCTGAACAAAACAGTGAATATCAGGAAGCTTAGCAATCTTTCTATGAAATAAGACAGAAAGGGCAGATATTTGTCCTTTCAAAGTATTTGCAGACAACCCTTTATCCAAACCATCCTGAAGAAACTGTAAAATCCTAGAAATTCTGAAAGAATGTCAAGAATAATCATGAGTGGAACACCATGAAATATAGGTTTTCCAAACCCGATGATAAATCTTATTTGAAACAGACTTATGAACATGTATCATAGTGCTAATTACTGAGTCAGAGAAACCTCTATGACTAAGCACTAAGCATTCAATTTCCCTGTCTTCAAATTTAGAGATTTGAGATCCTGATGGAAAAACAGCCCTTGAGACAGAAGGTCTGGCCTTAAAGAAAGTGGCTAAAGCTGGCAACTGGACATCCAGACAAGATCTGCATACCAAAACTTGTGAGGCCATGCTGGTGCTATCAGAAACACATAAGATTGTTCCATTATAATCTTGGAGATCACCCTTGGAAGAAGAACCAGAGGAGGAAAAATGTTAGCAGGTTGGTAAAACCAAGGAACTGCTAAAGCATCCACCATCTCCGCCCTGAGGATCCTTGGACCTGGAAAGGTATCTGGGAAGCTTCTTGTTCAGATGAGAAGCCATCAGATCTATTTCTGGAGGACCCCACATCTGTACAAGATTAAAAAACACATCTGGATGGAGAGACCACTCCCCCTGATGTAAAGTCTGATGGCTGAGATAATCTGCTTCCCAATTGTCTACACCTGGGATATGAATCACAGAAATTTGACAAGAGTTGGATGCTGCCCAAGAAAGTATCCAAGATACTTCTTTCATTGCTGAAGAACTATGAGTCCCCCCTTGATGATTGACATATGCCACTATTGTGATATAGTCTGTCTGAAAACGAATGTAAAGTTCTCTCTTCAATAAAGGCCAAGCCTGAAGAGCTCTGAAAATAGCATGGAGTTCTGAAATATTGATTGGTAACCTCGCCTTTTGAGGATTCCAAACCCCTTGCGCTGTCAGAGACCCCCAGACAGCTCCTTAACCTGTAAGACTTGCATCTGTTGAGATTAAAGTCCAGGAATGATGAACATAGGAGGCCCCTTGAACAATAAGGTGATGGGTTAACCACCAAGTCAGAGAGAGTTGAGTGTTGGGATTTAAGTTTATCAACTGTGATATCTGAGTATAATCCCTGCACCGTTGGTGCAACATGCAAAGCTGTAGAGATCTCATATGAAAACGAGCAAAGGGTATTGTGTCCAATGCTGCAGTCATGAGACCTAAAACTTCCATGCACATTGCCACTGAAGGGAATGATAGAGACTGAAGGTTTAGACAAGCTAAAACCAACTTAATTTGTCTCTTGTCTGTTAGAGAAAGAGTCATGGACACTGAATCTATCTGGAAACCTAAAAAGGTGACCCTTGTCTGAGGAATCAAGAAACTCTTTTGTAAATTGATCCTCCAACCATGTCTTTGAAGAAACCACACTAGTTGTTTCATGTGAGATTCTGCTAAATGAGATTAAGCTAGTACCAAGATATTGTCTAAATAAACAAACACCACAATACCCTGCTTTCTGATTACATATAGAAGGGCACCGAGAACCTTCGAGAAAATTCTTAGAGCTGTGGCTAGGCCAAAAGGAAGAGCAACAAATTGGTAATGCTTGTCTAGAAAAGAGAATCTCAGAAAACGATAGTGGTATGGATGAATCGGACTGTGAAGATAAGGGTCCTCAAAGTCTATTGTGGACATAAAATGACCTTGCTTAACAAAAGGCAGAATAGTCCTTATAGTCATAATCTTGAAAGTTGGGACTCATACAAAACGATTTAAAGTTTTCAGATCCAGGATTGGTCTGAACAAATCTTTTTTCTTTGGGACAATGATTTGACAGATTTGAACAAAAACTCAAACCCTGTTCCTGCTGAGGAACTGGGACAATCACCCCTGAAAACTCTAGGGGGCCTATTTAACAAGCTCCGTATGGAGCTTGATGTCTCGTGTTTCTGGCAAGCCTTCAGGCTCGCCAGAAACACAAGTTATGAAGCAGCGGTCTAAAGACCGCTGCTCCATAACCTGTCCACCTGCTCTGAGGCGGCGGACAGACATCGCCAGAAATCAACCAGATCCAATACGATTGGGTTGATTGATACCCCCTGCTAGCAGCTAATTGGCCGTGAATCTGCAGGGGGCAATATTGCACCAGTAGTTCACCAGAACTGCTGGTGCAATGATAAATGCTGAGAGCGTATGCTGTCTGCATTTATCGATGTGCAGCGGACATGATCCGCAATATCGGATCATGTCCGCTCACACAATAGTAATTCGGCACCTAGGTCTGAAATACACTTCCGAAAAGCCTGAGCCTTCACAGGGTTTGTTGGAACATGAGAAAGAAGCCTATTCGATACCCTTGAGAAACAATATCCTGAATCCACTGATTTTGAACAGAATCTGTCCAAATGTCTTGAAATAATTTCAATCTGCCCCCTCACCAGTTGAGCTGGTTTGAGGGCCGCACCTTCATGCAGACTTAGGGGCTGGATTTGGTTTCTTATAAGGCTTGAATTTATTCCAATTCAGAGATGGTCTCCAATTAGAGCCAGAGGCATTAGGGGAAGGAGAGGTTTTTTGTTCTCTATTCTTATGAAAGGAACGAAAATGATTGGGAGTTTTAAACTTACCCTTAGATGTCTTATCTTTGGGCAGAAAAACTCCCTTTCCCCCAGTGATAGTGGAGATAATAGAATCCAATTGAGAACCAAATAAATTATTATCCTGAAACGATAGAGAAAGTAATCTAGATGTAGACACCATGTCAGCATTCCAAGATTTAAGCCATAAAGCTCTTCTAGTTAGAATAGCTAAATACATAGATTTAATATCAATTTTAATGACATCAAATATAGCATCACAAATAAAATGATTAGCAAGTTGAAGTAAAAGACAGTTCAGGATCTGATAACTGCTGTGCTAAGCTGTCCAACCAAAAAGTTGAAGCAGCAGCAACATCAGCCATAGAAATAGCAGGCCTTAGAATATAGCCAGTATGTAAAAAGAGGGAGAGACTTAATATAACAAATTTTGGTGCCAAGAATGAATATATATAAAGATGATGCAAATGCAGAGGAAATATCTTTTGGCGCCAAAGCTAACACAATGAAATGATGCAACTTGCGTCATAACAGGCGCAACTTCACGGCAAAAAAAAATTGCAATAAAAAGTAGCATTTTGAGTCATCGCAAGCCTAATTTGCCTACGAAAAGTTTGAAAAACAGACTCCAAGTTACAACTAACTGGAGCCCCAGGTAAAAAAAAAAAAAACTAAATTCTCCCATAAACATAATTTCCATGCTGAAACTGTTAGACTGCAAAGGGAAATATACACAGACCTGACTCATGGCTAATATATGCAATATATAATATAAAGTGCCAAACATAGCTGAGAATGTCTTAAAAAATGATATATACTTACCAGAAGACACCCATCCACATATAGCAGACAGCCAAACCAGTACTGAAACATATCAGTAGAGGTAATGGTAGAGGAGTATAATGTCGATCTGTAAAGTGAGGCAGCAGATGAATACCTGTGACCAATTTACAGAGAGCGCTAGAATAGATTTCCCATAGGCGAAATGGTATTATCAGGCAATACTCCCTTCACATCCCTCAGACAAACACTGTACTTTGAGAGGAATTGGGCTTCAAAATGCTTAGAAGCGCCTATCACAGAAGAAATCAAACACATCTTGGTTCACCACCTCCAAAGGAGGCAAAGTTTGTAAAACTGAGGTATGAGTGAGGTGGGAGGTGTATTTATAGGCATTTTGAGGTTTGGGAAACTTTGCCCCTTCCTGGTAGGATTGTATATCCCATACGTCACTAGCTCATGGACTCTTGCCACTTACATGAAAGAAACATATATGTCTATATATGAGTACATATGTATTCATGTATTTATATGTGTATATTTGTATTTACATATGTACACATATACAGGCATATATATATATATATATATATATATATATATATATATATATATATATATATATATATATATATATTGTATATATATATATATATATATATATATATCTTTAAAAGTAAACAAAAAACTCCTCGGCACTCCAAAGGAATAGGTAAAAGAAAGTTCTTTATTAGTGCGCAGCTTAAAAACATGAAAATAAACGGCAGCCAAATAAAAACATATTAGCTTAGCAGAAGAAAACAGGGGGAACATCACCCTCCTGCAACATCACATATATATATCTTTAGGTTAATAAGCACTCTCACCAAACTGGTCAGGTAGGCACCAGGGTGAAAAAATAGGAATAATAGACTAGCAAGAAATAAGCACTCTCTAGTTTTGTAAAACAAATAGTATATTTAACTAGGGTGACGTTTCGAGGTATATATATATATATATATATATATATAGGTATAAATATATGTTTTAGCAAAATACCATCATATATATATATATATATATATATATATATATATATATATAAATATTTATTTAATGAATAAATAGAACATATTCTGCTATGTGAAGAAGATTGGAATGTGAAATATTCATATTTTCATGTTGGGTTAGCGCACTTGAGAATCAGGTTTGAGCGTGAGTAGTTTTTTTCCCACTTTTTTTTGCTCCATTGACTTCAATAGGGGAATACGCAATCACATGCGCGATACTGTAAATTTGATTTTCATATGCATTGGGGTTGCGCAAGAGCAAAAACAGTCTACTTTCAACTTGTAATACAAACGCAACTTTGTGCGCACAAAAACATAATTTATGTAAGAACTTACCTGATAAATTCATTTCTTTCATATTAGCAAGAGTCCATGAGCTAGTGACGTATGGGATATACATTCCTACCAGGAGGGGCAAAGTTTCCCAAACCTCAAAATGCCTATAAATACACCCCTCACCACACCCACAAATCAGTTTAACGCATAGCCAAGAAGTGGGGTGATAAGAAAAAAGTGCGAAAGCATAAAAAATAAGGAATTGGAATAATTGTGCTTTATACAAAAAAATCATAACCACCACAAAAAGGGTGGGCCTCATGGACTCTTGCTAATATGAAAGAAATGAATTTATCAGGTAAGTTCTTACATATATTATGTTTTCTTTCATGTAATTAGCAGTCCATGAGCTAGTGACGTATGGGATAATGACTACCCAAGATGTGGATCTTCCACGCAAGAGTCACTAGAGAGGGAGGGATAAAATAAAGACAGCCAATTCCGCTGAAAATAATCCACACCCAAAATAAAGTTTAAATCTTATAATGAAAAAAACTGAAATTATAAGCAGAAGAATCAAACTGAAACAGCTGCCTGAAGTACTTTTCTACCAAAAACTGCTTCAGAAGAAGAAAACACATCAAAATGGTAGAATTTAGTAAAAGTATGCAAAGAAAACCAAGTTGCTGCTTTGCAAATCTGATCGACCGAAGCTTCATTCCTAAACGCCCAGGAAGTAGAAACTGACCTAGTAGAATGAGCTGTAATCCTTTGAGGCGGAGTTTTACCCGACTCGACATAGGCATGATGAATTAAAGATTTTAACCAAGATGCCAAAGAAATGGCAGAGGCCTTCTGACCTTTCCTAGAACCGGAAAAGATAACAAATAGACTAGAAGTCTTTCAGAAATTCTTAGTAGCTTCAACATAATATTTCAAAGCTCTAACTACATCCAAAGAATGCAATGATTTCTCCTTAGAATTCTTAGGATTAGGACATAATGAAGGAACCACAATTTCTCTACTAATGTTGTTAGAATTCACAACCTTAGGTAAAAATTTAAAAGAAGTTCGCAACACCGCCTTATCCTGATGAAAAATCAGAAAAGGAGACTCACAAGAAAGAGCAGATAATTCAGAAACTCTTGTAGCAGAAGAGATGGCCAAAAGAAACAAAACTTTCCAAGAAAGTAATTTAATGTCCAATGAATGCATAGGTTCAAACGGAGGAGCTTGAAGAGCCCCCAGAACCAAATTCAAACTCCAAGGAGGAGAAATTGACTTAATGACAGGTTTTATACGAACCAAAGCTTGTACAAAACAATGAATATCAGGAAGATTAGCAATCTTTCTGTGAAAAAGAACAGAAAGAGCAGAGATTTGTCCTTTCAAGGAACGTGCAGACAAACCTTTATCCAAACCATCCTGAAGAAACTGTAAAATTCTCTGAATTCTAAAAGAATGCCAGGAAAAATGATGAGAAAGACACCAAGAAATGTAAGTCTTCCAGACTCTATAATATATCTTCCTAGATACAGATTTACGAGCCTGTAACATAGTATTAATCACAGATTCAGAGAAACCTCTTTGACTAAGAATCAAACATTCAATCTCCATACCTTTAAATTTAAGGATTTGAGATCCTGATGGAAAAAAGGACTTTGCGACAGAAGGTCTGGTCTTAACGGAAGAGTCCACGGTTGGCAAGAGGCCATCCGGACAAGATCTGCATACCAAAACCTGTGAGGCCATGCTGGAGCCACCAGCAGAACAAACGAGCATTCCTTCAGAATCTTGGAGATTACTCTTGGAAGAAGAACTAGAGGCGGAAAGAGATAGGCAGGATGATACTTCCAAGGAAGTGACAATGCATCCACTGCTTCCGCCTGAGGATCCCTGTATCTGGACAGATACCTGGGAAGTTTCTTGTTTGGATGAGAAGCCATCAGATCTATTTCTGGAAGTCCCCACATTTGAACAATCTGAAGAAATACCTCTGGGTGAAGAGACCATTCGCCCGGATGTAACGTTTGGCGACTGAGATAATCCGCTTCCCAATTGTCTATACCTGGGATATGAACCGCAGAAACTAGACAGGAGCTGGATTCCGCCCATACCAGTATTCGAGATACTTCTTTCATAGTCAGAGGACTGTGAGTCCCTCCTTGATGATTGATGTATGCCACAGTTGTGACATTGTCTGTCTGAAAACAAATGAATGATTCTCTCTTTAGAAGAGGCCATGACTGAAGAGCTCTGAAAATTGCACGGAGTTCCAAAATATTGATTGGTAATCTCACCTCCTGAGATTCCCAAACCCCTTGTGCTGTCAGAGACCCCCAAACAGCTCCCCAACCTGTCAGACTTGCATCTGTTGAAATTACAGTCCAGGTCGGAAGAATAAAAGAAGCCCCCTGAACTAAACGATGGCGATCTGTCCACCACGTCAGAGAGTGTCGTACAATCGGTTTTAAAGATATTAATTGAGATATCTTTGTGTAATCCCTGCACCACTGGTTCAGCATACAGAGCTGAAGAGGTCGCATGGGAAAACGAGCAAAGGGGATCGCTTCCGATGCAGCAGTCATAAGACCTAGAATTTCCATGCATAAGGCTAATGAAGGGAATGATTGTGATTGAAGGTTTCGACAAGCTGAGATCAATTTTAGACGTCTCTTGTCTGTCAGAGACAGAGTCATGGACACTGAATCTATCTGGAAACCTAAAAAGGTTACCCTTGTCTGAGGAATCAATGAACTTTTCGGTAAATTGATCCTCCAACCATGATCTTGAAGAAACAACACAAGTCGATTCGTATGAGATTCTGCTAAATGTGAAGACTGAGCAAGTACCAAGATATCGTCCAAATAAGGAAATACCACAATACCCTGTTCTCTGATTACAGACAGAAGGACACCGAGAACCTTTGTAAAAATTCTTGGAGCTGTTGCTAGGCCAAACGGCAGAGCCACAAACTGGTAATGCTTGTCTAGGAAAGAGAATCTCAGAAACTGATAGTTATCTGGATTAATCGGAATATGCAGATATGCATCCTGTAAATCTATTGTGGACATATAATGCCCTTGCTGAACAAAAGGCAGGATAGTCCTTATAGTTACCATTTTGAATGTTGGTATCCTTACATAGCGATTCAATATTTTTAAATCCAGAACTGGTCTGAAGGAATTCTCCTTCTTTGGTACAATGAAGAGATTTGAATAAAACCCCAGCCCCTGTTCCAGAACTGGAACTGGCATAATTACTCCAGCCAACTCTAGATCTGAAACACATTTCAGAAATGCTTGAGCTTTCGCTGGATTTACTGGGACACGGGAAATAAAAAATCTCTTTGCAGGAGGCCTTATCTTGAAGCCAATTCTGTACCCTTCTGAAACAATGTTCTGAATCCAAAGATTGTGAATTGAATTGATCCAAATTTCTTTGAAAAAACGTAATCTGCCCCCTACCAGCTGGGCTGGAATGAGGGCCGCACCATCATGTGGACTTGGGAGCTGGCTTTGGTTTTCTAAAAGGCTTGGATTTATTCCAGACTGGAGATGGTTTCCAAACTGATACCGCTCCTGTGGGTGAAGGATCAGGCTTTTGTTCCTTATTGTGACGAAAGGAACGAAAACGATTATTAGACCTAAATTTACCTTTAGATTTTTTATCCTGTGGTAAAAAAGTTCCTTTCCCTCCAGTAACAGTTGAGATAATAGAATCCAACTGAGAACCAAATAATTGATTACCCTGGAAAGAAAGGGAAAGCAAAGTTGACTTAGAAGACATATCAGCATTCCAAGTTTTAAGCCATAAAGCTCTTCTAGCTAAAATAGCTAGAGACATATACCTGACATCGACTCTAATGATATCAAAGATGGCATCACAAATAAAGTTATTAGCATGTTGAAGAAGATTAACAATGCTATGAGAATTATGATCTGTTACTTGCTGCGCTAAAGCTTCTAACCAAAAAGTTGAAGCTGCAGCAACATCCGCTAAAGATATAGCTGGTCTAAGAAGATTACCTGAACATAAGTAAGCTTTTCTTAGAAAGGATTCAATCTTCCTATCTAAAGGATCCTTAAAGGAAGTAATATCTGCCGTAGGAATAGTAGTACGTTAGCAAGAGTAGAGATAGCCCCATCAACTTTAGGGATTTTGTCCCAAAACTCTAATCTGTCAGATGGCACAGGATATAATTGCTTAAAATGTTCAGAAGGAGTAAATGAATTACCCAAATTATTCCATTCCCTGGAGATTACTTCAGAAATAGCATCAGGGACAGGAAAAAACTTCTGGAATAACTACAGGAGATTAAAAAACCTTATTTAAACGTTTAGATTTAGTATCAAGAGGACCCGAATACTCTATTTCTAATGCAATTAAGACTTCTTTAAGTAAAGAACGAATAAATTCCATTTTGAATAAATATGAAGATTTATCAGCATCAACCTCTGAGACAGAATCCTCTGAACCAGAGGAACCATTATCAGAATCAGAATGATGATGTTCATTTAAAAATTCATCTGAAAAATTAGAAGTTTTAAAGGAATAACAGACATGGCCTTCTTAATGGATTTAGAAACAAAATCTCTTATGTTAACAGGAACACTCTGAGTATTAGATGTTGACGGAACAGCAACAGGTAATGTAACATTACTAAAGGAAATATTATCTGCATTAACAAGTTTGTCATGACATTCATTACAAACAACAGCTGGAGGAACAGATACCACAAGTTTACAGCAGATACACTTAACTTTGGTCGATCCAGCACCAGGCAGCATTTTTCCAGAAGTATCTTCTGACTCAGTGTCAATCTGGGACATCTTGCAATATGTAATAGAAAAAACAACATATAAAGCAAAATTGATCAAATTCCTTAAATGACAGTTTCAGGAATGGGAAAAAATGCCAGTGAACAAGCTTCTAGCAACCAGAAGCAATAAATAATGAGACTTAAATAATGTGGAGACAATAGTGACGCCCATATTTTTTAGCGCCAAAAAAGACGCCCACATTATTTGGCGCCTAAATGCTTTTGGCACCAAAAATGATGCCACATCCGGAACGCCGACACTTTTGGCGCAAAAAAACGTCAAAAATGACGCAATTTCCGGCGACACGTATGACGGCGGAAACAGAAAAAAAAATTTGCGCCAAAAAAGTCCGCGCCAAGAATGACGCAATAAAATGAAGCATTTTCAGCCCCCGCGAGCCTAACAGCCCACAGGGAAAAAAGTCAAATTTTAAGGTAAGAAAAAAATTGATTATTCAAATGCATTATCCCAAATAATGAAACTGACTGTCTGAAATAAGGAAAATTGAACATCCTGAATCAAGGCAAATAAATGTTTAAACACAAATATTTAGAACTTTATATAAAAGTGCCCAACCATAGCTTAGAGTGTCACAAAAATAAGACTTACTTACCCCAGGACACTCATCTACATGTAGTAGAAAGCCAAACCAGTACTGAAACGAGAATCAGTAGAGGTAATGGTATATATAAGAGTATATCGTCGATCTGAAAAGGGAGGTAAGAGATGAATCTCTACGACCGATAACAGAGAACCTATGAAATAGACCCCGTAGAAGGAGATCATTGAATTCAAATAGGCAATACTCTCCTCACATCCCTCTGACATTCACTGCACGCTGAGAGGAAAACCGGGCTCCAACCTGCTGCGGAGCGCATATCAACGTAGAATCTAGCACAAACTTACTTCACCACCTCCATAGGAGGCAAAGTTTGTAAAACTGATTTGTGGGTGTGGTGAGGGGTGTATTTATAGGCATTTTGAGGTTTGGGAAACTTTGCCCCTCCTGGTAGGAATGTATATCCCATACGTCACTAGCTCATGGACTCTTGCTAATTACATGAAAGAAAAGCTTACTTCTAGCGCAGTTAACGCTCGAGCTAGAGCATTACATAGTGCTCTACTTGTAATCTTTCCCTTTATATGTATCTCCTATATGCTATTATAAATAAAAAATACATATAAGTTCTAAAAGCCTGGGTTGTCCACAGTTGACCGAACAGATAGATCAGATATATCAAACAAGCAAACTTTTAGCCATTTGCAACGTTCCTTGAACTAAATGTGCACTACTGTCAGTGTCAGGTTCAAAAATAACTTGTGCTCTGTCAAATGCATAAAGGTTCCAATTCATTAACAGTCACACTGAGATAACAAAAAAACAACAAAAACAAGCTTTCATGAATTAAAAATGTGGTATTTGTTCAGGTTTATCACTGACTCATTTACATGACAATAACCCTGATCAGACTTCAAATGAAGTTCTAAAAGACTTATTGAAATGTTTAAACATCTGAAATGAAGGACAGCTGTTATGCAGATTTAGTATTTTCCCTGTAAAAAATGTGACAAGCAAGCTAAGATTATTCATAGAAGATATAAAAAAAGTCACAAGAATGTTATGCTGAATGACAAGCAAAAGTTGAATAGTTATAGATAATGTTAAAGAACGTAGCCCATCAAATTCAACCTGACAACTTCACCTATAAATTATTTTTTTTAGAATTTAGTGTATATTTAAAGGATCAAACTGTAAAAAAGGGTGAAGTTTTGAAGGACCCTCGACCATTTTCCCTATAGTTATTGATGCATTGATCTGATTACTATACAGCACTTCTTATCAATGTATTAACTGATTACTAGGGATATTGTATCTACATTATTTATGTTTTCTTTCTCAGCCACTTTTTGTGTGTTTTCTGCATTCCTCTCCATGTCCATCTCCTCATGTAAATCTGCACACACAAAAAACTGATTCAAACATTGTGCAGGAGGTGTGGATGGTTCAGGCAATCCTTGCACAGTGCAGGAAGCCAGAAAAACAGGTATAATGAATCAACATCTGCGGGGACCAGGTAAGTCTCCATGACAGTGGGCTATGAGCAGCGTCAGGGTGATCCCTGGTTTTATGTTAGAAACCAGGTCATTTATAGCTTGGAGAACAGTTCAAACTGTTTGCTTAATAAAAATAAAGATTACTTATGAAGTGGATGGCCGGAGCGCGAGGTATTAAAAAGTAAGTTAAAGCGCATCTCCATTACAACTGATAAATTAAACTCCATCTAAAATATTACTAATATTCCAGATCTGTTTATATTGAAGGGAACATTTACCACCACTTTAAATAGAAACTTTTTTCTTCAAATAATCTCATTTTAAAACAAAACATATGCGCAGGAATATGAGAATCAGTTTTATTTTACATTTAGGGAAATTGTCAGTCGGGAATCCCTTCTCTGTGCTCTTTGTTCCCGGCTGCACAGTAATGAGACCTTTTAAATATACTAATCATTACTTAGCATAAGGTAAAAGCTCGTTTAAATAGAGCCCACAGAATTAACAGTTTCATACCTTGTAGCTTCGGGATCCCAAATAACGATGTCAGCATCTGATCCTTTAGCGATTTTACCCTTTTGTGGATATATGTTAAAAATTCTTGCTGCGTTAGAGCTAGTGACAGCCACAAATCTATTTTCATCCAGTTTACCACTGTGCTGCGAAGAAAGATATAAATGGTGAATGTGATGGCACAAAATTATAGATAGAACAGTCAGACATACAATAATGGAGATTATGCCAACGCATTTAGGGCTAGATTACAAGTGAGGCGCAAACAATTTTCATGAGGGTTTTCATGATCGTTTGGGCTCTGTTTTAATTGCACTCATATTACAAGTTATGTGAAATTTACACTTGAATCCTTACTGCGATCCCAGAACTGTGGTTAACTGTTTTCTGAAACTAAAAAGTATTATGTATACATATAAGCATATATAAAAGTGCATTGGAGCCTTTTCAGTTAAGTAGATGAAAACATGTAAAAGCATATTTATGCAATATTCATATTTAATAAATGTTTTATCTATGTATTTACTGTAAATATTTCACATTCCAATGTTCTGCCCATAGCAGAATATGTTCTATGTATTTAAATATATATTCCTATATACAGTTGTGCTCATAAGTTTACATACCCTGGCAGAATTTATGATTTCTTGGTCATTTTTCAGAGAATATGAATGATAACACAAAAACTTTTATTTCACTCATGGTTAGTGTTTTGCTGAAGCCATTTATTATAAATCAACTGTGTTTACTCTTTTCAACAGAAACTACCCAAATGACCCTGATCAAAAGTTTACATACCCTGGTGATTTTGGCCTGATAACATGCACACAAGTTGACACAAAGGGGTTTGAATGGCTATTAAAGGTAACCATCCTCACCTGTGATCTGTTTGCTTGTAATTAGTGTGTGTGTATAAAAGGTCAATGAGTTTCTGGACTCCTGACAGACCCTTGCATCTTTCATCCAGTGCTGCACTGACGATTCTGGATTCTGAGTCATGGGGAAAGCAAAACAATTGTCAAAGGATCTGTGGGAAAAAGGTAGTTGAACTGTATAAAATAGGAAAGGGATATAAAAAGATATCCAAGGAATTGAGAATGCAAATCAGCAGTGTTCAAACTCTAATCAAGAAGTGGAAAATGAGGCGTTCTGTTTGATAACATATGGCATTCATCTTGCCATCAATTCTGACCAAATTTCCTGTGCCTTTGTTGCTCACACATCCCCAAAACATCAGTGATCCACCTCCGTGTATCACAGTAGGAATGGTGTACCTTTCATCATAGGCCTTGTTGACTCCTCTCCAAATGTAGCATTTATGGTTGTGGCCAAAAAGCTCAGTTTTGGTCTCATCACTCCAAATGACTTTGTGCCAGAAGGTTTGAGGCTTGTCTCTGTGCTGTTTGGCGTATTGTAAGTGGGATACTTTGTGGCATTTGCGTAGTAATTGCTTTCTTCTGGCGACTCGACCATGCAGCCCATCTTTCTTCAAGTGCCTGCTTATTGTGCATCTTGAAACAGCCACACCACATATCCTGTATTTCACCTGAAGTTATTTGTGGGTTTCTCTTTGCATCCGAACAATTTTCCTGGCAGTTGTGGCTGAAATTTTAGTTGGTCTACCTCACCATGGTTTGGTTTCAACAGAACCCCTCATTTTCCACTTCTTTATTAGAGTTTGAACACTGCTGATTTGCATTCTCAATTCCTTGGATATCTTTTTATATCCCTTTCCTATTTTATACAGTTCAACTCCCTTTTTCCCACAGATCCTTTGACAATTGTTTTGCTTTCCCCATGACTCAGAATCCAGAATCGTCAGTGCATCACTGGATGAAAGATGCAAGAGTCTGTCAGGAGTCCGGAAACTCATTGAACTTTTATACACACACACACTAATTACCAGAAAACAGATCACAGGTGAGGATGGTTACCTTTAATAGCCATTCAAACCCCTTTGTGTCAACTTGTGTGCATGTTATCAGGCCAAAATCACCCGGGTATGTAAACTTTTGATCAGGGTCATTTGGGCAGTTTCTGTTGTCATTATGATTTAAAAGAGTAAACACAGTTGATTGATAATAAATGGCTTCAGCCAAACACTAACCATGAGTGAAAGAAAAGTTTTTTTGTGTTTTCATTCATATTCTCTGAAAAATGGCCAAGAAATCATAAATTCTGCCAGGGTATGTAAACTTATGAGCACAACTGTATATCTGTAAATATCTATACCTATATATAATCATCTATATAATGGTATAAATATATATTTGTTTAAAAAAACCATCAGATATATGTAGAAATATGTGTGTATGAATAAATAGAACATATTCCGTTACATGAAGAATATTGGAATATGAAATATTCATATTTCCATGTCGGGTATCATTTTTGTGATCGCATACTGTAATTTTTTTTATTGTTTAAAAAGATAGATAAAATAATCCCTTTATTACCCATTCCCTAGTTTAGCATAACCAACACAGTTATATAAATACACTTTTTACCTCTGTGATTACCCTGTTACTAAGCCTCTGCAAACTGCCCCCTTATTTCAGTTCTTTTGACAGACATCCATTTTAGCCAATCAGAGCTGGCTCACTGGAACTCCACGTGCATAAGCACAGTGTTATCTATATGACACACATGAACTAACACCCTCTAGTGGGAAAAACTGTCAAAATGCACTGAGAGAAGAGGCGGCCTTCAAGGTCTTAGAAATTAGCATATGAACCTCCTAGGTTTAGCTTTCAAATAAGAATACCAAGAGAACAAAGCAAAATAGGTGATAAAAGTAAACTGGACAATTGTTTAAAATTACATTCTCTATCTGAATCATGAAAGTTTAGTTTGGACTAGACTGTCCCTTAAATTTCTCATGTGGCACTGTATCAAACGCCTTTGCAAAATCTAAGAATGTCGCATCAAGTGATTCCGCTTTATCTATATTTTTCCTTCCTTCCTCATAAAATCTAATTAGATTAGTTTAACATAATCTATTTCTCCTAAAACCATGCTGATTTGAACTCATAATTATTTTTACACAAATACACTCATCAATATAATCCCCTATAATCCCTTCAAGTATCTTCCCCACTATCGATGATAGACTAACTGGTCTATAGTTTCCTGACATCAAAAATATAGATTGAAACTGACATCAGTGTCAAATGCTTACAGTGTTATTAATATCACTGTGTACCTTAGTTGTTCATAACAAAGATAAGTGTATTATACTAAATTTAAATTCAGCTGAGCAATGTAAAAAATCTTACCACTCCTTTTTCCCAGATAACAGACATTCGGTCCTCAACACCATTTACTCCATTAGGGATCTTTGTGAAATCGTCCTTTCCGAGTGCTTTCTGGCACGTGTTAAAAGTACAGTTATCTGTACCAGTCACACTTAGGTCATCACTAAAATAAGGAGAAATAAAATACATACCAGTTATAATATTATTTTTTAGCTCAATAATGGTTAATCAAAAGAAGTACCACAGTGACAAACTAGTTATAAACCAACTGGGTCCCTTATATGGCTGTATTCACAGCTGTCTAAAGCTGTATAATGTTTGCTTATATAGGCCTTGATTAAAGTATATCAGTGATTTGTTCCCAAAAATGCTATTTGCTTCCCAACCAAGGCCTAGTTTCCATTGAGGTTGTAAAGTTTGGAAACTAGTGATAAAACATTTCTCTCTATTAAAGTCTGGCCCTATACCAAGTGATTACAATGCTACATTATTTTGTTAAAAAAGGGTCTCACTTCCATTGAGTCATTAAAAATGGAGCTGTAAGCTACCGAAGTGGCCAATAGCTAAAAGTGGTTTACAGATGCATTTTAGTACCAGGTTTCCATTTAAATATTTTGAGAATTGCGTGCAGTCGCTCTTTTCATGTAGTTGTAAGTTAACATTGTGTTAACGCTTCCATCCGACCTAGGATTTCTTGAAAATTAATTAGTTGCTATGGTAACCACTGCCAGACATTACACTATAAAATGTATGTTTAACTTCTGTGCTCCTTACCTGTGATCACCTCTATAGAGAAATAAAAAAAAAAACAAAGATACACTTATTTATAAAACATATTTTTTTAACTATAAACAAATACTATTTTTTATTATAATTACATTTTCCACTTTATTCATATATGTAATATCTATTGCTGCCCCATGCATAGGTCCAGTTTTAATTCTGTAGATATGTGCTTGCATACATTTTTAAAATTAAATACATACTGATATTTCAATAAAAAATAAGTGCAACTATTCCTATACATGAGACAACAATAAATATTACATATTACAATGTATTTCTACATTGAAACACTTGTTTGCAAGTTTAAAAATGTAAATGGAAAAAAGGTCTCAAAAAGTAAAATTTTCCTTTTTTTCACCTAGTTGAGCTGGGTGTCATTTTCCTCAATGTATTGACAGCCTCCAACAGTGTATTAATGCTTTGCGCTTTCAATGGAAACCTGGTATAAGTTATCACTTAATGACTTCTAATACTTTCTATGGGATGCAAAAATATTTTCAACAGCCAATCCCCGGCTGCTGATATTGAGGTATAAACGAAATTGCTTCTGACAGCATAATTATTGGTTTGCGACCTTTCACAAACCTAATTGCGGCTCAATGTAAACGAGCCCAAGGTTAGGAGGTCGCTTAATCACGGCTTTCATAGTTAAGTATTGCAATCCATTTCCATCCGCACCACTGCTAACCCATCTAAACACATCTTTAAGGTTGTCAAAATGAGCAGACTGTGTGTTCTTTTTCTAGCACTATATGGTTGCTTTGCAACTTTCACAAGGATTGTTTTAAACAATATTTTTTTCTACTGTTTGTTAAAGACATGTTTCAATTTTAGAGTGAACTAAAAACAAAATGATAACTGAGTTTCTATGTAAAACAATTATATCTTCTTTTACTGGATTTAACATTCTTTAAACTGTAAATCGTGACCCCACTGCCTTGCTGCTTTGTATCTTCCTAAGTGGCTCTTAAACAAGAGTGTAACTTCTTGAACAGGTTTTTATGAGGGACGTGCCTCCACGCACACTTAGTCCAAAGTCGCTCACGAGAATGCTTTTCAAAGTGTCTATGCCTACATCACTGAACTCACGGTCACAAATGCTTGTTCAAGATTACAAGTTCGGACTTGTAAACCTGTTTATGAAGGCGCAGTCTAGTTTAAGGGTCTCATAGGAAGATAAAAAACAGCAAATCAGTTTATAGAATCTTAAAATCCAGTAAAAAAAAAGATATGTGTTTTGCATTGAAACTCGAAAAGCTGTTGAAAAGTGACCTAAAATGTATTGTGGTCATCAAGGTCTTTTCGGCTTCATAAGGATCCAAAAAGCTGCTTGCGAGTATAAAAATCAGCTGAAATAGAAAAGTAGCCTTTTTTGATCAAAAAGAGAAGAAAAAGCCGCTCCTGATAGATTGTGATCAAGGCCAATGTTTGCTAAAGGCTCAATCAATAAATCAATTATAATGACATAACAAACTTTCATTAGAAGTGGTAAAGATATACACTGTGGTGGACCTCAGTAATGCCTGGGATAAGTATAAGGCTATCCTATAAACTAATTAAGGTTATACTTTATAGTAAATATCAGGCCTGTGGTTCTTATCTGCCATACAAACATATTCTTCTATGTTTATGATTTCATAATGGCAGCTACAACTTAATAAATATATCACTATGTACTTTATCTACTTTTTCTAAGGTATTTATTCAATGTAAAGGGCCAATGGTATGCTCCATATTGGTACTCTTGTCTTCAAGTAGAGATGTCATGTTTCCATAAATATTATTATTACATATTAATAATCATTATAATAATGATGATAATACTAGTAATAACAGTCGGCTAGATTACGAGTTTTGCGCTATGAGTGAAAAAGCAGAGTTATGGCTCTTTTTCACTACCGCTGGTATTACGAGTTTTGAAGGTACATCTGTACCGCACACTTTTTTGGTCGTAACGCAACGTAACTACCGCAGCTTTCAAAAAGTCCTTTTTCAATGGGACTCCCATAGCACTGTTATTTCGAGTTTGCCTGTCCGGATAAAAAGTGAGCAGTACAGCCCATAACTACAAGATCCGTACCGTAAACTGAAAGTCAGTAGTTATGGGTTTTACGCTACAAAGCTGTAGCATAAAACGCATAACTAAAGTGCTAAAAAGTACACTAACACCCATAAACTACATATTAACCCCTAAACCGAGGCCCTCCCGCATTGCAAACACTATAATAAAAATATTAACCCCTAATTTGCCGCTCTGGACATCGCCACCACTATAATAAACATATTAACCCCTAAACCGCTGCACTCCCGTAAACACTAGTTAAATATTAATAACCCTAAATCTGCTGTCCCTGACATCGCCGCAAGCTACATTACTATTAATAACTCCTAATCTGCTGCCCCCAAAATCGCTGCCACTATACTAAAGTTATTAAGCCCTAAACCTAACCCTAAGTCTAACCCTAACCCTAACACCCACTAACTTTAATATAATTAAAATAAATCTAAATAAAAATTACTTACCTGTAAAATAAAGGTGAAGACAAAGACAAGATGAAAAGCAATATGATACTAAAAAAATGGGGCTATAAAGCTATATAAAAAAACTAGCATAAATTGTTTAGTATAATACAAAACTGAAAACTAAAAACGCTGTAATATGTTAGATCGCATAAATGATGATACAAAAACATGATACAAAAAAATGATGAATCATTTGTAATGATCGTAATCTGGATGTTGTATAAAGAATATGAATTGACATCATCTATTTTATAAAACAATGAGTATTATCAAACGAAGGGCCGAAAACCGGGACAATGAAAACATGTCATGAGGAGCTTGTTTATTCTCTGGTGTAACAAACCTTATGATCAATAGTAGAAACAATGAAAATGTGAAATATACTAGGGTGGAAATGAATTTGTTAATGTGAAAATTTTTATGAAAAATTAAAATAAAAAATAATAGTTACTAAGAACAAAAAAATTAAAAAATGTATATATATATATATATAAAAAAATAATAATAATAAAATAATACTAATAATAAAAAATAAAAAACTCTAGGGGAAAAAAGAACTATTGTGGAAGTGTTGACAATGTTGAAAATCTAAATGGACTGTTATAAGAAAGTGAATATATGGACATATAAAAGTGATAATATGAGAGGAAAAAATGGGAAGTGTCGAAATGTGCATCTAGCTATAATGGGTTGAATACTCAAAAAGGCTGTAATTCTAAAATGCACTGACAGAAATAACTAAAATATGTATATGATCAATTAAATGCAGCCAAATCAAGATTGGAATTTAGGCCTGATGGCCATAGGGTATTGAGTTTGTGAATCCAAAAAGTTTCACGTTGTCTGAGTTTGAGGATTCTGTTGTAATCTGTGGAAGGTGGGATAAAATCTATGGGGTAGAACTTAAAGATTTCATGATTGCCATTGTGTTTGCTAAGGCAATGTTCTGGAACACTATGTTTGATTTTTTTTCTTTTTGCAATATTTGCAATTGCGCCAATGTTCACCCCAACGTACCCTGGCTTTTCTAGAGGTACGCCCCACGTACTGTACCCCACATACACATTCCAAAACATAAAGAATGAAGCTGGAATTGCAATTAAAAAATTTTTTGATAGGGAAATTTTCTCCAGTGGAAAAAGATGAAAAAGTTTTTTTGCCAGATAAGATATATTTGCATGTATTACAACCCTTTTTACCACATTTGAAAATCCCTGTCTAAGAAACGTAATATGTTTTTTTTAGGTTTTTTTGTGGATTATAATTGACATGTTTCACTCTTTTACTGGGAGCTAGCTTACCCCTAAGAGTTGGTGCTCTAGTATAGACAATTCTTGGATATTTTCCTACTAAGGTTTTCAAAACTGGGTCTTTAAGAATAATATGCCAATGATTAATTAAAATCTGTCGTATTTGTTTGAAATTACTGTTATATTGAGTAATAAACATAGGGTCAGTGGAAAAAGAGCCATCTTCCTTTTTGGTATTGTTTTTGTTGAGAAGAGTGTTTCTATCCATAAGTCTAGCTTTGTTCAAACAAGAATTTAATAAATCTTTCGGATATCCCTTGTCAATAAATCTTTCATAGATTACATGACTCTGGGAATCAAAAGTTTCAAGATCAGTACAATTTTGCCTAATTCTTTCAAATTGGCTGTAAGGTATGTTTGACAACCAACTTTTTTGGTGGTTGCTAGTAAAATTCAATTAGCTATTACCCCCCAAAATAAAAAAAAACCCTAGCCTAAACTAAACTGCCAATAGCCCTTAAAAGGCCCTTTTGCGGTGCATTGCCCCAAAGAAATCAGCTCTTTTACCTATAAAAAAATAATACAAACAACCCCCAACAATAAAACCCACCACCCACACAACCAAACCCCCCAAATAAAATCCTATCTAAAAAACCTAAGCTCCCCATTGCCCTGAAAAAAGCATTTGGATGTGCATTGCCCTTAAAGGGCATTTCGATTTTTTTCCAGCCCAAACCCTAAGCTAAAAATAAAACCCACCCAATAAACCCTCAAAAAAACCAACACTAACCCCCGAAGATCCACTTACAGTTTTTGAAGACCGGACATCCATCCTCAATGAAGCCGGGAGAAGTCTTCATCCAAGCGGCAAGAAGTCCTCAACGAAGCCGGGAGAAGTCTTCATCCAAGCGGCAAGAAGTCGTCCTCCAGACGGGCAGAAGTCTTCATCCAGACGGCATCTTCTATCTTCATCCTTCCGACGCGGAGCGGCTCCATCTTCAAGACATCCGGCGCGGAGCATCCTCTTCTTCCGACGGCTCTTCAAGAATGAATTCTCCTTTAAGGGACGTCATCCAAGATGGCGTCCCTTGAATTCCGATTGGCTGATAGAATTCTATCAGCCAATCGGAATTAAAGGTGAAAAAATCCTATTGGCTGATGCAATAAGCCAATAGGATTGAGCTTCAATCCTATTGGCTGATCCAATCAGCCAATAGAATGTGAATATAATTATTATATTATCTAATTTGCTTTATTCACTTGTTATCCTTTGTTGAAAAGCATATATACATAGGCTCAGTAGCTGCTGATTGGTGGTGGCACATAGATGGTTCATGTAATTGGCTCACCCATGTGCATTGCTATTTCTTCATCAAAGGATATCTAAAGAATGAAGCAAATAAGATGATAAAAGTAAATTGGAATGTTGTTTAAAATTGTATTCTCGGGGCGGAGCCTGACTGAGCTCAGAGATGGCCGCATAATCTCTGAGCTCCACGCTGCAGATATTCAAAGTCGGCGACAACGCTACAGAACAAAGCCAAACTTTCTTGCAAGTGCAGATGGATGGGGGCTGACACCTGGAGTACCCATCGGCTGATCGATCAGGATCATATTTAGCACCACTGGCCACCTATCTTGCCGGAACCGCACACTTGCTCCAGAAGGAGTGGGGCCTGATCAGAGGAGCTTAACAGCGCCAAACGCCTACGATCTCCACATCGATGGCCTAAAAATAGCCCAGAGACACTGGCAAATAAAAATCGCAACGGATGAAATGAATTTAAGAGTTCTCTCTTGTCATAGATAATCCCTGTGTTCAGGCAATACATCAATTATATACTATCAAACAGTGGGAATATACTGGACGGTAGCTGTGGGAAAGGGGATCAAAGAAAGTTTTTTCTTTTTGTTGTGCACAAAACAACAAGCAGGTTTAAATGCTGTTCTCTTATAGCTACTGAAACCAAACAAACTTTGCAAGGTGTCATGAAAGACATATAAGAGTGAGCCTACTGAATGGCCTTTCCCTTTTATTACAAATGAGATAAAGGAAGATAGAAGACTATGGCATATTTTCAGCTGCATTAAAAGTTTAAGCAGAGTAATATGAAGAATTTCTCCATTTAATTTCTAATGCAACACTTGCCTGACAAGCCCTCTTGACCCCGCATGCTATAATAAGGAAGTTATATATATACACAATTGCCAGGCCTCAAGTTTGCATTGTTCAGTTACAAGCAGATCTTCCTCAGCATACTTGGTCAGTGTACCATTTCTTTTTTTTCGCTATTATGTCTGTCAGAAAGTCCGCTAAAGGAGATAAAACAAATAAACCTTCAACAGTGAGCACCTTTTTTAAACCCTCTAAACACACTAAAAATACAGAACTGGCAACAATGGAGACAGAGGGCGGCTCAGAACCAGAATGAACACCTCTCACTTCTGATGAGAACCTGACCCCAGTAACAAAAGCTGATTTGAGGGACCTGGTCTCAAAACAAGACATCACAGCTAATTTTGAACGACTATGGGAAAAAATTGATTCAATGCACACCGCTGTCACTTCAAGCTTCACTGATATAAGATCAGATATAGCTGACCTGGGCGGCAGACTTGATGTGCTGGAAGAACACAGAGACACTGTCACAGATGAACTAGCTGCGACCTCTCAGAATTTGCAACTACAACAACAAACCATCACACATTTACAAGATAAAGTTGACGACCTGGAGAACAGGTCCCAAAGAAACAATATCAGGCTAAAGGGAGTCCCAGAAACAATCACTAATCCTGACCTCAACACATATCTGCAACAACTCTTCAAAAATATTACAGTAGACCCAGAAGATTCTGACTTTGATATTGAAAGAGCTCATAGAGCATTAAGGGCAAGTCCTAAGGGGGATGCGCCCCCTAGAGACGTTATTATTAAGTTCTAATTTTTTCAAGACAAGGAGAAAATACTTTAGGCCTCAAGAAACATACCTACATACAAACTCCAAGGAAATGTAATACAGTTCTATCAGGACCTCAGCCTTCGGACACTTTAAAAAAGAAGATCCCTACGCCTGCTGACCATAAGAAAACATCAGATTAAATACAAATGGGGTTTTCCCTTTGCTCTTCACATCCTTTACAGTCTGGGAACAAGAAGAAATACCTGCAACATGTAAGCTGCTGGGGCTTGACACGCCCCACATACCCACTGAAGAACCACCACAACTGCTTTCAAGTTCACCCAGACAACCCAAGTGGACAAGAGTGAACCGCAAAAGGCTTAAGAAATAACAAGATTCTGAGAACAACATATTCTCCCTTTCGACTCTGATACATCTCAGAGTTCTAGCTTTTCAACTTATAACCTACTATGACTCTCTGAACCAACAGTATCCTTTGCCTAAAATGTCTATTAAGATGTCTCCGTCCTACAGGTCCCTTTGGGGACCACACAAATGTCATGCCTTCTTCCAAAATTGTAATGTAGTTATAATGTATTTATAACAAAGAAGGGGTCAGGGAACCCTATAGGAGGCGCTATAAATAATGAAAAAGGTATCCTAAATGGATATGCAGACTCTCAAAGGTTAAAAATTAAACAAAACACGTGTAAAAAGTGAGAACAATAAGATTCAATCTCTCTCAAACATACAATACCAATAAACTGGTGTATCAATATAGTAGTTATATTAAACCAGTCCCAAAATGAGTCCTATTGGTGTGGTGTGGTTCTTTAGTAATGCTGGATACTTGTATAACATCCGTTCAGATCAGGCTGCACTCTAACTTTACCAAGGGTAGGCAGTTCTGAATATATCAAAGACAAGGAAAGAGGCGCCGTATATGTGAATCAATAACCAGCTGGGTATAAGAACATGGAAAACACAGGGTACTCACATGGTGTAAAGGCACCCACTTGTGACAATAGAGGCGGGCTGTTTTTTTGCAGCAGACCAGCTAGCTGGACCAGGGCAATGTACTGTATACACCGGTGCGGTAACCCCCAGATGGAAGGCTGGGCTCAGGTGCTGCTTCACTCCCCAGGATAGCAACCAGAGGAATACAAGGGAGGTTATGCCAAAAACCTCCCCCAGGTAGCGTAGTAAAAGATGCACACAACAATGAGAGCTATTATATAAAACTTTCCAAACTTGTTTAATGAAACAATAAAAACATAGTTAAAAGCAGCTCATGCTAAAATTAGTGCATAAATAAACAATGCAACGCGTTTCATGGTATCCACCGTTTCATCAGGCATAAAAACATGCTATAAGTTTGACCCTTATATAGGGCTACGCTACCCAAACAAAGTATGTATAAACCCTCCCCTTACAATTAGTATACAAACCAATCAGAGCACCCTTTGTCTCATTAGTAACAAGTTGTCACACCTGTAGATTTTTAAATCTATTTAGTTCCTATATCTGCATCATGTTAGTGCATTCAATAGCATGAATAAAGTTAAACTAGTTATTCTAATAACACAAACAACCTAAAATAATATTTCTAATAACATTGTGGCAAACATACTGGCCATGATCTATGACGATAAATACTACCGTTGTTAGATGCAAAAAACTATGCAATCAGCATATCTTGTGTACCTGTCTTGTGTACCTGTATTAATATGTTGAACCAAACCTCTTATATGGTTAATCGCATATCAAAAACCTTTTAGTTGGCATATTTTTGTGAAACCCCAAAAGATACTTTGTATCGAAATAGATGATTAGTATGTCACTGGTCTACGGACCTAATTGGACCGTTAGTGTGGTAGTTGCTACCAATCCCCATGGGAGCTTAAAACTACACCCTCCTACGTCACCTATTCATGTCAATACACTAGTGGGTTACAGACTATAGCGTTATTCTAATTGGCAGGGAGTGTTAACCCATAATCGTGACGTATATACAGAAAAGCCTATCAAAAATGAAAACAAAGGAGACTCCCATGTGTGTCATAATATATGTTTAAGCAGGAGAACTAAACTACAACTACAAACATGACCACTGTAATGTAACCATGGTAACATCTGAGCCGAGATTGGCTGTGAGGGAGTAATACTAGTAAATAAAGTACTAAAACCTCCGTGATAATTTAAAATAGTACCTAAAATAAATGTATAATAGAAAAATAAGTAAAAGTGATTAGTGGTAATATAGACCAATAAGAGCAACAAGCAATAAAAAAAACTAACTACGATCAGTGAGTGAAGATAGACAAATGTAAATCCATTGATGTAAGGTGTTGGTGTGACTATAAAAGTGAAGTGTTAAGAATGTATAGCAGTGATACATATATGTAAATGCAAAGGAGCTAGTGCGGGAGTTATCTCATTATCTGACCAAATAGTGATGTGAATGCAAAACTCGTTCTGGTTGTGTTGTCAGATACTATGGTTGTTCTCTGAGGTGACGGCAACACCAGATGGACAAAGAACCAAAAATAATACTAAGACAATGAAACCAATTTAATCTATAAAAAGGTGTAACCTCCCTTGTATTCCTCTGGTTGCTATCCTGAGGAGTGAAGCAGCACTTGAGCCCAGCCTTCCAGCTAGCTGGTCTGCTGCCAAAAAACAGCCCGCCTCTATTGGCACAAGTGGGTGCCTTTACACCATGTGAGTACCCTGTGTTTTCCATGTTCTTATACCCAGCTGGTTTTTTATTCAATCATACGGCGCCTCTTTCCTTGTCTTTGTTATAATGTATTTATACTCTACTATAATCTTTGTTCAAAAATGTTTGATAAGTTCAGATGTTGCTGGCTTTCAAGTTTACTTGTTAACTTAACTGTATAAGCAGCTTTAGCCTCTTTTACTGAGATGCTATCACATTTATTGTATGTTTACCCATTCATTGGGTTTATGCTATGTTCTTATACGTTTTGTTTGTTATTTAATGTTTTATTTTTTATTTTGTTTTCTAACTTCTCCAAAGATGCCGAGACTGTACTCTACCTCGTGGAAGTCCAGTGTGTCCATACCAAGTCAACTGAAGCTTTGGCCCCTTCTGGGTTAGAAGTACCAACAGATTTCACACTCACTCTGATAACAATAAGCCCCCCCACACTAACCTTATGACCCCCCAGATAAATCTTATATCTCACAATGTCTCAATATCAACATCTAGGGGCCAACATCATATTTCTTCAAGAAACCCACTTCACCCAGGCTATAATTCCAAAATATTGGGCTAAAAACTTCACACAACACTACCATGCAACCACTGACACTAAGAAAAGAGGTGTTTCAATCCTAATCCACTCTAGTTTGGCTTTTGAACACAAATCTACCTTAGCAGATAAAGAAGGGAGATACCTCATAGTTAAAGGCCGCTTTTCATATTTAAGTGTCATCCTATGTAACATTTATGCCCCAAACGATAATCAACATACCTTCTTCAACAACATTTCCAACTTACTCACTAGCTGGTCTCAACACAAAATTATACTAGCAGGCGACTTTAATATCACCATGTCCAAACAAACAGACCCCATTGCCAAGTCACGACCTAAAAGTCTTAGACATAACAAATTGGTAAACGCTATACAAGAACACTTAGCTCCACACACACTAATTGACTTATGGTTTGTGCTATACGGGAAAACTTCAGACACAACATACTACTCTTCAGCTCATAAACAGTACACAAGACTGGATTATATTTCTACTAGTCAGATACTACAACCGCTTCTTAGATCCTCAGTAATCCACTCTTGTGTATGGTCAGACCAATCTATTCTCTCTCTACACCTTGACGGATTTATAAACAATTGAAGGTTTAGAACATGGACCTACGACCCATCACATTTAAAAGACCCTCTGAAAAAAAAAACGTATTAAATCATTATCTGAATTCTGGGAAGTAAACATAGGGTCTACAGCTAATCCCATCTTCTCCTGGGCAGCCCGTAAAACTTACATCCGAGGTCTGCTTATTCAGGATAAATCACTTTCGAAATTAGGAACATAAAACCCTAATATCACAACTACATAAAGAAATTAAAAATTTAGAGACCCAGCACAGACTGACCCACAGGGCTGGTATACTTACTATACTGGAGGCTAAGAGATCATACCTAGCTAACCTTCTTAATAACCAATCGCTGAGAGCAATTCAGAGGCTTAATACACAATGCTATATCTATGCAAACAAACCTGATAGGTATTTAGCACACAAATTAAGAGAACAGTGTAAGGCATCTAGTATCCCCTCCATTTTGCTCCCGAATGGCACCTCCACTTCCCATCCACAACACATAGCAGACGTATTTGCAGACTATTACGGGAAACTTTATGAAGGCAAAAAGGTAGCGCGTTCGCAAACATTAAACTCCCAGACCAAAAAGTTTCTAGAGGAAGCTAAGTTAAGCTGCCTATCGAAAGAAGACAGTAATACCCTCAATGCCCCAATCACGAGAGTGAAAGTTCTGGCGGTCATAAAAGACCTTAAGACGGGGAAAGCGGCGGGGCCTGATGGGTTCGCTAGTGAATACTATAAAAAGTTTAATACTATACGATAAAACATCTCACTGATTTTGCGACTATGTCCTAGAGGGCGAAACTATCTCAAATTAATAACTACAAGCAAGGATCGTGGTGATCCCAAAGCCCGGTAAAAATCACCAATTATGCTCAAGTTATCGTCCCATATCACTTATAAACCAAGACTTGAAATTCCTAACTAAGATTCTGGCCAATAGATTAAAACATATCCTCCCAACTCTTGTCCATCCGGATCAGATGGGCTTCATTAAAGATAGAGAAGCACCAGATAATGTTAGACGGATGGTGAATATTGTGGATTATGTGGGAGGGATTCGGATGCCTTCTCTACTCCTATCATTGGATGCAGAGAAGGCATTCGATAGGATAGATTGGGACTACATGAGAGCAGTTCTACTCCAGATGGGATTTGGGGGTGCCCTCATTAAAGCTTTGAATATGATTTATTCAACTCC
Source organism: Bombina bombina (assembly GCF_027579735.1). Taxonomy (NCBI): domain Eukaryota; kingdom Metazoa; phylum Chordata; class Amphibia; order Anura; family Bombinatoridae; genus Bombina; species Bombina bombina. The sequence goes on from NC_069503.1 coordinate 1,018,161,551, forward strand.
CTCAGCTCATGTTTCCATTTCCGGGTACAAATCCAAAAGTTTTCCTATACTAAATGGAACAAGACAGGGGTGCCCATTATCCCCCCTCATTTTTGCACTACAGAACCCCTTGCGGCTAAAATTAGATCGTCACCTGACATCTCAGTGGAGATTATGGACCACGAGTATAAACTAACACTTTTCGCTGAGGATATCCTTCTGACATTGACTAAACCCCTTATTTCATTACCTAATTTATACAAACTATTAGACCAATTTTCCCAAATCTCAGGGTATAAGATTAACCTCAACAAATGTGAAGCGCTACCATTGGGCCTCCCTCAACAAACCAAGAAAAATATAGAAATCAACTTTGACCTGAAGTAGGCCACACACTCCCTTAAATACCTGAGAATTCATCTAACTGCCCAATTTAATCAGCTTTTATAAACATAATTTTGAACCCATGTTTAAAGAGATTAGGAAAAATATTAATATTTGGAGGAAATATACCTTTTCCTGGCTGGGTAGACTCTCTGCGGTAAAGATGACTGTATTACCCGCCTATTATACCTATTCAGAACTCTACCTATAAAGATCCCAACATCAGATTTAATGACGCTACAGGCAGAACTAGTGGCATTTATTAGAGGGAGAAAAATGTCGAGAATCTCATCCACACTTATCACAAGACACAAAAGTCTAGGGGGAGTGGGGGCCCAAAATCTACTAGAATACTACATACTGCAGCGAGACTAGCACAGACAACACTTATAGGGGGAAACGCCAAAGAGGTCATTTGGACCCAGCTGGAAGCGAATCTAAGGGGATCTGCTCACCCAGATGACATCCTGTGGAGTAGACCTTCTTGGGGGGACATTTTAGGAGAGTATAGATCTCCCATTTCAGGCAACACTATATGCATATCGTCCTCACTAACCAAACAACAGAAATTATTATCTAATCAATCATTAATGTGTCCAATTAGATACCTCCTTCCTAAAGATTCCCAAACTATAGTAGATAAATGGGTGAACAAGGGGCTATACAGGGTAGCAGACTGGCTGGATAGTAGAAAACCTAAGACTTTCAATCAAATACAGGCCTATCTAGACCCATTGAAACTTCACTGGTTCCAGTACCTTCAAGTCAACTCAGCAATCCAACACTACACTAAAACCTCACAATATGCCAAGTCCATAACCCTAGAAATCCTCTTAAAGTCCACACATAGACCCAAAAAGGCCATATCCAAACTTTACTTAGAGATCAAAACATTAAACAACACGATAAAATCTGCAGTATTCCTGAATTGGGAGAACGATCTAGATATATCTAAGGATAAAAAATGTTGGGATGACATGTATAACTCAGCTTGCAAAGGTCTCTTGAGTGCGGACTTAAAAGAGAACACAATCAAAACCATGTTCAAGTGATACCTGACCCGATCAAGACATATCACATTTCTACCACTAACAATAGATTGTGCTACAGGGGTTGCGGGGGTATAGGCTCGTATTCTCATATGTGGTGGGATTGTGACCTGATCAGGCCGTTATGGGTCAAATTATCCGCCCTACTTAGCTCCATCTTAGAAGAACAAACTCAGCTATCTCTTCCCCAAGCTCTTCTACACAAACCCCTACACCAGTTCAACACACATATAAATATGTTCATTAAGATCGCCTGCACGGTTACTAGAACTTGCATAGCAAAATATTGGAAGACTAAGACTCCCCCTTGGGAAGAGGTGAAAAACAAATTATCTCTAACATATAGAATATATGAATCAGCTTCTAAGATTCTTGATACACAAGCTCAGTTTGAAAAGGTCTGGTGCTATTGGATTCTAAATGGGATTCCAGACACACACAACTAAATAAAATCTCTGGAGGGCAGAATGTTACACTAACTGGTCGGACATAGGGAGGGGGTCCTGGCATCTCTCTTAACTAATTCATGAGCAACCTAAATTACTTTTTGATTGGAGAATTTTTTGTATTTATTTTTTATGTATTTTTCTTCTATTTATTTAATTTAATTTTATCAGACAATGTTTTATTGTTCAGTTCATTTAATATTGGGACAACAAAATTTTTCTTTTTGAATTTGCTACGGTGAATAGCAAGGACTTTGGTATCTCCACTTTGTTCAATACCTTCTTGAGAGTCCTTATGGAACCTGGACATTAAACACGGACTGCCTAGAGAGAAGTTCGCCAAACCCGCTTTGGACATTATCCACACCTAACTAAATGATGCTTTGAAGCCTCTAAAGTTTCATGGGAAAAAGCAATTGCTATTTACTTTATGCGTTGTCCCTCATACTAAGTTTGTATAAAATACTCATTTTTTAAATAAAAAATTGTATTCTCTATCTGCATCACGCTAGAATGATTACCGAGTTCTCAGAGCTCTGGTTCACTGTTTTGCGAAACAAAAAAGTGTCACAAAACACATAAAAAATACATTACACTGATAATAACACCATTTAATAAAAATTGTTCACAAAAAATTTTGCACACAGTTATAAGGGCCCAAAGATATGAGGTCCCAGGTGTTTGAAAAAAAAAAAAAGGCAGACAAAGGGCTTTAACATTGAGATATATATATATATATATATATATATATATATATATATACAGTATAGATATATATTATATATATATATATGTGTATATATATATATATATATATATATATATATATATACAGATCTCTAAAGATGGATATGTATGTATGTATATATATATATATATATATATGTTCCTCGTTTGCAAGAAGGCACTCACTGGTCTTTAATGAAAAACAACTTTTAATTCAAGTTAAAAAGCAAGTACATCCATAACGTTTCGATTTCGTTATGACATCTTTGTCAAATGTTCCGCTAATATCAACAATTTTGGACAATCATGTTCCCAAAGTAGAAAATCGCTAACATTATACTTGTATTACCAACCTTATATACAAACTTATACATAATTTCCCGCTCCGCAATTCCTCAATCTCCCCTCTGACGTCATCTCGCTCAAACATGGGCGTGAGCGTGAAGCGTCATTCGGTTCCGATTGGCTGTGTTTCTCCATGGCAACCGCGTGTACACAAACTACGGTGTATCACCCTTATCCTCCCCTACTGATGTCATCACGCAATAGCGTGATTTCAACCTCTCCGTATAAGCTGGTCAGCAGGCGGTTGTCATGGAAACCCACAACAAAAAATACAACACCAACATGTTATATTAGTCCTAATATAAGGCGTATGTGTTAAAATAGGAATCGATCGAAATGACAGCTTCAAAGATAAAAGCATAGTCCATATGAGGCACAACAGTGCTCTTTAATAGAAAATCCATCTAGTGGTTTTACTACGATCGATACCATCTCCACACATAACAGCCCAAAAATAAGAGGACAATATTTATAGTGAAAAATAAAAACAATATACCTGTTTAGCAAATATATCCTATGCTAACAACTTGCAATCCCTACATGACACTAATTTTTATTTCTTTGTTTTTTCATAATCCCTAATATATACACTTGACTCTGTTACTGTACACACTTGTTATACATAAATCACCACTTCCTTCATTCCTATTTGGAATAGATAGAAACCAGCGTGTACCCACTAGAATGAAGATTCATGTAGGATCCTGGAATATATTCTCACATATTGGAGTGGTAAATTAGAGTATATGTCCATGGTCAGTCTATGGGTTATTTTGTGTAGAATGGTCCAAAGTCCAGATTAGTGTTCAATCCCTTTGGTATAACCGTGTCCAGCATATGAATCCAATTTGTCTCCCTCTGGAGCAATCGATTTGCTCTGTTGCCACCCCTGGGTAATGGTGGAATGTGATCAATGACCATCGTCTTCATGCTCGAAACACTATGTCTGTGTTGTGCAAAATGGCGTGCTACAGGCTGATCTGAGTCACCCGATTTTAAGGCTTCACGGATGGCACACCGATGGTTTGCCATCCTATCCCTGAAGCTCGTGACGGTTTTCCCGATATATACCAGGGAACATGGGCAAATCAACATGTAGATGACATGCGTACTGGTGCAGGTCAGTCGATGACAAATAGTGTAACGTTTGTTTGTGTGTGGATGTTGAAAGGTCTTCCCTCTTGAGGAATTGCGGAGCGGGAAATTATGGATAAGTTTGTATATAAGGTTGGTAATACAAGTATAATGTTAGCGATTTTATACTTTGGGAACATGATTGTCCAAAATTGTTGATATTAGCGGAACATTTGACAAAGATGTCATAACGACATCGAAACGTTATCGATGTACTTGCTTTTTAACTTGAATTAAAAGTTGTTTTTCATTAAAGACCAGTGAGTGCCTTCTTGCAAACGAGGAACATACACATTATATGTGAAGTGCACCCTGGCAGTTGTGGTAAAGTAAGACTGTGCTTATCTCTTTTTGGAGGATATATATATTTGTCTATATATGTGTGTATATACCCATTTTTGTATTTATATGTGTATATATGTATTTACATATATACACATATAAACACATTAACACATATGTAGACATATATAGACATTATACTGTGTATTTACTGTAAATATTTAAAATTTCAATGTTCTCCACATAGGGGAATACTTTCTATGTATTTCTAAATAGATATTCCTATATATATCTGTATATATCTATACCTATATATAATCATGTATATATATATATACTGTATATATATATATATATATATATATATATATATATATATATATATATATATAAAAAAAAAAAGAAAAAGTTTATACAGCTGTTAAGGGGTTTAATATGTAGTAGGGATCAGAGAGCTCCACAGTTAAACGAGTTCACTGGTGCACTCCAGTTAATTAAATGTAGAAAAAAATAAATGAAAAACAGGTGAACCCTAGTCCAGCAGTACCCATACTTCCAAATTAAAAAAACAACCAACATACAGGGTATATGTCTATAAAAGGTGCCACACAACAATTTTATGGATTCTAAAATAGAAAAGATTTATTATGTCATGCACCATCCCTGTGAAAATATATAGATAGAGGTTAATTACTTACAGGGATCTGTAAGACACCAACAAACTACAACATAAATAGCTCCCTAGACTCTAGGATAGTGGTTACTAAATGTCCATATTCATAGGAACATCTTCATATGCATACGTTATATAACAAAATGGATTCGCCATTTTCCTAGAAAAACAAATAGTTGCTGTGTTTATTGCAGACTAGTTACTGCAGCAAAAGCCAAGTTAGTTAGTAAGCAAGGCAAATGATGCAGAATACACTGTGTGCAGAATTATTAGGCAAATGAGTATTTTGACCACATCATCCTCTTTATGCATGTTGTCTTACTCCAAGTTGTATAGGCTCGAAAGCCTACTACCAATTAAGCATATTAGGTGATGTGCATCTCTGTAATGAGAAGGGGTGTGGTCTAATGACATCAACACCCTATATCAGGTGTGCATAATTATTAGGCAACTTCCTTTCCTTTGGCAAAATGGGTCAAAAGAAGGACTTGACAGGCTCAGAAAAGTCAAAAATAGTGAGATATCTTGCAGAGGGATGCAGCACTCTTAAAATTGCAAAGCTTCTGAAGCGTGATCATCGAACAATCAAGCGTTTCATTCAAAATAGTCAACAGGGTCGCAAGAAGCGTGTGGAAAAACCAAGGCGCAAAATAACTGCCCATGAACTGAGAAAAGTCAAGCGTGCAGCTGCCAAGATGCCACTTGCCACCAGTTTGGCCATATTTCAGAGCTGCAACATCACTGGAGTGCCCAAAAGCACAAGGTGTGCAATACTCAGAGACATGGCCAAGGTAAGAAAGGCTGAAAGATGACCACCACTGAACAAGACACACAAGCTGAAACGTCAAGACTGGGCCAAGAAATATCTCAAGACTGATTTTTCTAAGGTTTTATGGACTGATGAAATGAGAGTGAGTCTTGATGGGCCAGATGGATGGGCCCGTGGCTGGATTGGTAAAGGGCAGAGAGCTCCAGTCCGACTCAGACGCCAGCAAGGTGGAGGTGGAGTACTGGTTTGGGCTGGTATCATCAAAGATGAGCTTGTGGGGCCTTTTCGGGTTGAGGATGGAGTCAAGCTCAACTCCCAGTCCTACTGCCAGTTTCTGGAAGACACCTTCTTCAAGCAGTGGTACAGGAAGAAGTCTGCATCCTTCAAGAAAAACATGATTTTCATGCAGAACAATGCTCCATCACACGCGTCCATGTACTCCACAGCGTGGCTGGCAAGAAAGGGTATAAAAGAAGAAAATCTAATGACATGGCCTCCTTGTTCACCTGATCTGAACCCCATTGAGAACCTGTGGTCCATCATCAAATGTGAGATTTACAAGGAGGGAAAACAGTACACCTCTCTGAACAGTGTCTGGGAGGCTGTGGTTGCTGCTGCACGCAATGTTGATGGTGAACAGATCAAAACACTGACAGAATCCATGGATGGCAGGCTTTTGAGTGTCCTTGCAAAGAAAGGTGGCTATATTGGTCACTGATTTGTTTTTGTTTTGTTTTTGAATGTCAGAAATGTATATTTGTGAATGTTGAGATGTTATATTGGTTTCACTGGTAAAAATAAATAATTGAAATGGGTATATATTTGTTTTTTGTTAAGTTGCCTAATAATTATGCACAGTAATAGTCACCTGCACACACAGATATCCCCCTAAAATAGCTATAACTAAAAACAAACTAAAAACTACTTCCAAAACTATTCAGCTTTGATATTAATGAGTTTTTTGGGTTCATTGAGAACATGGTTTTTGTTCAATAATAAAATTAATCCTCAAAAATACAACTTGCCTAATAATTCTGCACTCCCTGTAGAAGTCTTTGTCAATTCTTGTTAGTAAGAAACACAAATTGCCGTTCCGTCACAGACAGGGAAAAGTCTTAAGGGAGTCATTTATATACAGTCTTGGGATATTCCCTCTTAAATACCCAGGTGGACCTATGCTGTAGGGATCCGGAGCATCTTACCCCCAGCCACACAAACTGTAATGGACGAACTGTAACGGACTTCCGTGTCTGGTCTGAATTGGTGACCATGTGTGGCTGGACAGTTGCTTCACTGTCCCACAGTTTCTGTGCCTGCCGGCCGTTGATCCAGACAACCTGGCGGTGGTGCAGGCAGTTGTCGCCTGTTGCTGCTTGTATGGGGTCTACCTCATGTAGGATCCCAAACTCTTCCTCTGTCCAAGCAGCATGGTCAGCGGGGCTCTCTGCCTCCAAGCAGTGAGCGGAGGCCTTGGAGCCCCCAGTGGGTGCTCTGGTCCATTGAGTCGGTGACGGGTTGCTCGGGCAGTTGGATCAAATATGGCCCAATCTGGTCACACTTGTAGCATTGGATCTCCGTCTTTTGGGGGGACTGTGCCCAGAGGAGCAGGGTGGTGCCTGCTTGGCTGGGGGGGGGTAGCAGGGAGCCACCAGTGGGTGAGCCAGAGCTGCAGTGAAGTGACCCACTGGGCGAGGCTTGGGTCGCACCTGATGCCGAGCATCCGGGAACTGATCAGCCAGGACGGCAGCTTGGTCGACTGTCTCGGGCTTCCAATCCCTGACCCATTCTCGTACCTCCGGACGGGGAGTGATCAAAGAAGTGTTTGAGAAGAATGAGCTGGGAGGCTTCGGCTGGTTACTTGGCAGCTTGTGAACCAGTAGTCCAGGGAGCGGGTGAACTGGTGTGCCCACTCTGTGTAAGGCTGCCCCTCTTTCTTCCTTAGTCCTCAAAACTTCAGCCGGTGAGAATCCGGCGTGATAGCATATTGGGCTAGGATGTGTTCCTTTACCCGGTCATAGTTCCTTTTGTCCTCCGAGGGGATAGCTTCAAAGGTATCCAAGGCTCTCCCTAATAGCTTCCCAATCAGGAGGGTGACTATGCATACTCTTTTTGAGCTCAGAGTACTGCTGCTCTATCCGAAGAGGGCTTAGTTGGTGGTTTGGATGTCCCAGGTAGATGGAAGCATCCCACCACTGCCAACCAGTTGTGATGGACACCAGCTGCCCTGAATGGGTAGCTCTGCCAAGAGGGTCCTTCCTGTATCTGGAAATAGTAGCTAGAACAGAGAGAAGTGATTATAGCAGGAGCCCACCCAAATAACCAGACAGAACCAATATTCAGGTGAAACACGAACAGACTTTATTGTGAAACACACACTTATATACACACAACTCATCATGTTAAGGGCCTTATATGACCCCCAGATCTCCCGCCATTCCTGCCCCTTCAGACAGACTTGCGCCCCCATAGCAGCCATAGTTTCATACAGTCCCTGTAGTACAGAGGTGGTGGTTTTCAGGGTGATCCCTAGGGTACGGTGGCTATTCCCAAGTACAAATGAAGAGCTCAGGGCCCCGAGGGGTCCCAGTCCAAAAAGTGACATGATCTGTCGCTGGGGGCCGGAGCGGCAGTGGATCAAAGGTACACTGGGTAAGCCAGGTGGAGTAGGGGTTGTAGGGGGGTCTTAAACCCCAAGTTCCCAAGGGAGCTCCCTTCCGGCAATCACCCCACCTCTTGCCCTTCCTAGGGGGTACCAATCCCAAAAAGAGTGGAGCTCTGGGACCAAGGGCCACTGGAGTGACCTGGGGTAAAGGTTAGCGGGCGTCTGGGGTAGTCCGGCAGGCCAGTAATTCCACGAGCCCGGCCAGCCGGAAAGGGGTCAGGCAGTAAGCGATCAGCTCTTCCATGAGGAGGTACAAACAGTAAAACATGAAACAGGAAAAGTTTGGGAGATCCAGTAAGCCATGAAAGGGCCAAAACTGGTGTAATAAGCAGTGAGCCAGGTAGTAGGGGGGTTGGGGTAGCCTGGTATCTGTGACACTGACTTCTGACTTTTCTATCTCTGTCAACAGCATCACCATCTGCCCAAGTCCACTGCCTCAGAGTTACACTTGACTCAAATCTATCCTTCGTCCCGCACATCCAAACGCTTTCTTCATCGTGCTGCAACCACCTTCGCAAAATATTTCCAAGATTTGCCCTTTTCTGAGCGCTAACACCACAGAGCAAATAATCCCCTCCCTTTCACGACTTGACTACTGCAATAACCTTCTTACTGGCCTTCCTCTTCCACGCCTCTCCCCCCTTCAATCCATCCTAAATGCCTCTGCCAGGCTAATCCACCTTTCCCGTCGCCCTGTATTTGCTGCACCTCTCTGCAAGTCCGTTCATATGCTCCCCTTTCACAGCAGAATTACATTCAAAATCCTCACCCTTACATACAAAGCTCTCACCATCACCAATGCCGCTCCCCACTACCTACCCTCTCTAATCAACAAGTATACTCCAGCCCACCGACTAAGATCCAACAATGACCTGCTCCTTGCATCTTCGACTATCACCTCTTCCCATGCTAGACTGCAGGACTTCTGTCGTGCAGCACCTACCCTCTGGAGCACTCTCCCTCGTGCTTTCAAGCTTTGTCCTAATCTTTCTTCCTTTAAATGCTCCTTGAAGTCTTTTTTGTTCAGAGAAGCCTACAACCCAACTCAGTAATAAATTAATTTCAGTTACCTAACATTTCCCTCATATAACTCTGCATTAACATCTTTCTCAATCTTGCAGTCCTCACCTCCTGTTTCTCAACCTCCTACCCTTCTAGATTGTAAGTTCCCACAGGAATAGGGCCCTCAATTCCTCCTGTATGTGTTTGTAAAATTTTGTCTTGTCTCTTACAAGTTTGATATCATTGTTTTATTTAAATGAATTGTACCCATGGACAGCGCTGCGGAATATGTTGGTGCTTCATAAATAAAGTATTATAATAATAATCATAATAATATAACTGTTATGTGCATATAGGGGCTCCCATTAACTACTACTCAAATAATTACAAAAATAAATTTGTTCACACCAGGTGATCACTATTACCACAGTAATCACCTGGCTATCAAAACCTACACAGGGGCTTTATGTTAACCCCTTCGATGCACATTGCAGCCTGTAAGCGCATGGCGAGTCCTTTTGGTCATGCAGAGGGTTCGCCATTAAAATGCTGTTTTCGGAGATCCCCCACACTACAGGTCGGGGATCCATTTGTGGCCTAGTGGGGGGCACTCCCAGGCTTCATGGGAGTGCCAGTGACATCACCACATATGCATGTGGTGACATCACAAAGGGGCTGAGCCAGGAAGCTCAGAGTAGCTGCTAGGGAGCTGGATGGGGGGAGTTTCTCCAAACCCCTCGATCTCAGCTCCCATAGAGGCTACAAACCTCCAAGACCCCTTGTTTGAAAGAGAATTGCCTGCAGTACAACACAGTGGATGTTTTAAAAATAAAGTAAAATAAAACATGGGAATATGGTTTGGAATGGGATATTACATACATAATAAAAAAAAATCTAGTATGTCCCAATAAAGTTAATTTTCTAGTAGACAAGTCTGTATAGTCAGGTGATCACTGTAGTAACAGTAAACACCTTGCAAGAAAAAAGGGCTTTTATTTATGTTCTGCACAATGGGCCTCTCTAAATAATATTATAACCCCTAAAAGCCCATATGGGCCCCTATTTCACATGATAACAATTTTGTAAGGTGATCACAGTACCAGCAGTGGTCACAATTTTCGAAATTATACATATTTTTTTTACAGGTTTTGTCACAGCTATCTCACATACCATGAATTATAAATATAATAATGTTAATCTAACAATATTGTGAATCTGCTGGGCCTGCTGAATAAAACCCAATATATAATTTGTGGGGGTCACTCAGAGAAATTTTTACTTACAATAGGGTTTGAATGTAGGTAGCCAAAAAAGTTCAAAATTGGCTCAGCACTTGGGTATAAAAAAGGCATAGCAGTGGAAGGATTAAAGAGGGTCTTGTTTAAAACAAGGGGTATCTAGGCCTTTTTTATGGCCTAATAGGAGTGCCTAGAGAACCCCTCATTAAAAACTCACTAAACTCTAGTCAAAAAAAGAAGGGGTTATCCTCATATACATGAAGCCTTTGGGTCTATGTATATAACGCTGATATGCACTAGCACTGCAGAATCTGTTGGCGCTCTACAAATACCTGATAATAATAATATATGCACATAGGGACTCCCATGAGCCTCTAGTAAAATAAATGCACCTTTATTCAAGTCAGATGATCATTATTACCACAGTGATCACCTGACGATTAAATCTATAGGGGCTTTAAGTTGCATATTTTAAAGGGACATTCTAGCCAAAATTGAAAACCACATGGATGCATTTCAGCACTTGCTTAGAGAGGCTAAGGTGCTTGTTCCATCTGGTAATGACTCAATTTGTTAATTGCTAACATGATACAAGCTCCACTGGTGCTCTGAGCAGCTGCAGTATTTAAAATGCTGGTGCACTGAGAATATACAATTTATAGGAGGTGTGGCACTCAAAAAAATTTTTGTAATAATTTAAAGTGCAATGTGCATGCAGCCACTAACAATAATATATGCACATGAAAAAAGAAAGGACTAATGATAATATTCAAAAGTCAAAGAATGGCAAGGCCGCACCAATGCAAATTTATGTAACCAGTCTTGGGCGCGATCACATATACGGCACAGGTTTCAGCGCAAGCGAGGGAACCTGCACCGCCCGTAATTTCACCTCACACATTGGGGTATTACATATACTGTGCCGTTAGATGCTAAAGTGGCGTAAGTAGGACAAACTGGCGATCTTCCGAAATGTGTGCAAATACACATTTTAGTCGTCGCAAGTAACTTACGCCAGTATTTTGTCCACGGAAAGTCTCAATAAAGAGTAGTTTTATGCAAATTAGGCTAACACTCGTAAAAATGAACCGCGACTTCATATAAAAATGCGACATGTAATTACACTATTCAAAATTCATATATAAACCCATGCCCAGCCGCAATTTTCTTCAGTCTGTTTGGATTGTTCTTTGAGCTACAGCACACTACAGTGGAGTGGAGGATTAGTCAGAGTAGAGAGAGAGGTGCAAACAGAGAAGTTAATTAGGTTGCATTGTTGTTTGATTAAGCTTGTATACTTACACATATTTTTACATATTGCACACATTTTGCATACATACATATACAAATACACCACACTTTTTTTTCTCACACCTCACACATTTTATTTCAATTTTACAGTGTGATAGACTGAGTGTTTGGTTGTGATTGTGTGTGATTGAACTGGGAGTGAGTGTTAGTGTCTGTAGTGTGAGGGTGGCAGGGAGAGGTAGGGCGGAGGGGAGGAGGGGAGAGGAGTGGCAGGGAGAGGAGTATTGGAGAGGACAGGAGGAGCAGTGGGGTCCCCGTCAGGGAGTAAGTGGAGTGGGGAGAGGGAGAGCTAGAAGGGATGATGGGAGGGGAGATGCCCGAGAGCCCCAGAGACCAGGCAAATCTAGGAGAGGGACAGAGGGTGCCCATGGGGACAGAAGGGGGCAGGAGGGAGAGGATAGGGAGGAACCCACACCAGGGACATCACAGGGAGCAAGCCAGGTGTCCACGGAGAATGAGAGGCTGAGATGTCCCAACTTCTCATTTGATGAAAATGTTGCCCTAGTCCAGGCCATCATGGACAATTACAGTGCCCTCTTTGGGCAGGAGAAGGGAAAAGGCAGTGCCAAAAGGCGAAAAACAGCATGGTTGGTGGTAGAGGATGCCATCAACAGTGTGGCCCCGCAGAGGAGGACTGTTGAGGGCCTTAAAAAGCGGTGGAATGACTGCAAGAGGCGGGTGAAAGAAAAGATGGGGCAGGAAGCTATGCACCAGAGGGGAACAGGCGGTGGTCCATCCATGGACATAGAATATAACACCTGGCAGGAGATGATACGCAGGTCCCTGAGTATCACAGCAGTCCGTGGACTTCCAGGGGCTCGTGACTCAGGGGCTGCAACCACAGCACATCATGCTGGTGAGTAACATCCCACACACCAGTATTATACAGGTGGCCCTCGTTTTACAACGGTTCAATTTACACCGTTTCAGAATAACAACCTTTTTTTCCAGTCATTTGACTGCTATTGAAAAGCATTGAGAAGCAGTGCATTTATTAAAATAGCCAGTAGGTGGAGCTGTCCGCTTGTGTTGCATCAAAGCCAAGCAAGCTGAAATTAATCAGTTTAACCAGACCTGAGCTATCGAGCAGATTTCATAGGAATAAGATCTTCCTGTCTATAAATCAGTCCAGACTGGAATGCATAGAAAGAACTGTTTGCAGAAAAATGCAAGTGAAGTCTGTGTTGTGTGATTATTTTATTAGGTTTATAATGCTGTTTAGCAAATGTTTTTGTTCATTTAACTTAGTTTAATTATATATTCTGTGTTGTGTGATTATTTTATTAGGTTTATAATGCTGTTTAGCATTTAAAGTTTTCATATCAAAGCTTTAAAAATAATGTATTAGGTGTTACTTATGACAATTTTTAGAGAGGCCTGGAACCTATCTCCCTCACTTCCCATTGACTTACATTATAAACTGGGTTTCAATTTACAACAGTTTCGATTTACAACCATTCCTTCTGGAACCTAACCCCGGCGTAAACTGAGGGCTACCTGTATGTATTTGAGATATAACATCCTTTAATATCACACATTCATGTACACAATGAGGAGCATGGTATTTGGCCTACTAACAAAAACATTTACAATTATATTTGACATTAATGCTACTTAACACAATGCAATTCATGATATGAGGTGGAATAGTGCAATACTAACATGTCTCAGAGTAACACAGGCCACAAGCCACATGTAGAGTTTTCAGTAAATGGACACTATAGCCATCACAATACTTTTAGCTCAATAAAGAAGGTTCTGTGCCTACATCAGGCTAAAGTAAATTGTGTGACCATAGTTTCACTTAAAGAACACATTTTTTCCATCATTGACATGTACACATAACTATTGTATGAAACACATACCTGTATACTGCGCATATTAAAATCCCTCATATCACAAATCACAATGCGCACATGCATGTTATAGAGTTTGACATGAGAATCAGTATAGGCCCTAGCATGTATCAATGTACATTGTATGCCCACATGGACATATATATGACTGTACTAATCCCTCTCATCATTTGACTCCTCCACAGAAACTCCTGTCACGAGGATACAACCAGGCATGCCGCCACTACCACCACCACCAGTCACAGGCATGCAGCCACCACCACCAGTCACAGGCATGCAGCCACCACCACCAGTCTTCAGGCAAACACATGAACAGTATGCTCCCAGGCATGAGCATGGTTGGATGGCTTCAGTTGAGGACCCGGGAGTGATGCCACCACCATTGCCATATGACCCCTGGCAAGATTCCTGGACAGAGGAATATCCTCCATTTGGCTTTGAGGGGGAGCCAAGACAGCCACAAAGGGTCCATGTATTTACCCCCCCCCCCCCCACAACACAATCTCATGGCAGTCAGGGATTTCACCCACACACAATGTCACAGGAAGTTACAATTGGACAGGCTGAGTGGTCACACACTCGTCATCATTGGAACTATCAACCAACCATACGAGTTCCACCATCCTCAGCAATTGGACGAGCTCCACCATTGGCAGATGGAAATAGAGCAGATTCTACAGCTGCCCCACATGAACCAGCAGTTGAAGCTGGCCCACCACCACATGAACCAGCAGTTAAAGCTGACCCACCACCACATGAACCAGCAGTTGAAGCTGGCCCACCACCACATGAACCAGCAGTTGAAGCTGGCCCTGCACCTCAAGCAACAGCAGATGCAGGTGACCCTGCCCCACAAGCACATAGAAGCCCTGCTGCTCAAGAGCCTGTGGATGCATTGTATTCACCCCTGGGCGAGGAATGCATTGCACTCCAGAGGAGGCTCATAACAAGCACGGAGAACATACAAAGAGGCCAAGAGAGGTTCTTCAGGAGCCAAGAGAGGAGACAACAACGTAGCATAGAGCTATAGAGGGACATAGCAGCATTGTTAAGTGCAAGTGGCCAGCACACCAGCAGAAACAGCAGAATCTTCTCAAACCAGGAGAACAAGGCAATCCACTACAGCCACCTCAGCTCCCTCATCCAAGAAGCCAAAAAAGAAATAAATATTCTTATAGTTCACCATAAATCTTGTCCTCTGTTATTTACCATATAATTGTCATCCACATCCATGTGTCGTGTGTTTTAGTACACTAATATTGTTAAAACATATAATATGACCTGTGTGGAAATGGCAAACAAAGGTAATATTATCATGTTTATGACATATTCATGTTCTATAAACCACATCACATAGTTGTGTATGAAGGGTACATATAGTAATATTCACTTCTAAGATGCAAATCAAGGTTTCTCACATCAAATATAAATTGACACATGGGTATATATATAAATAATAATGTATTTACAGAAGGTGTGAACAAAAGGTATAAACATCCATTTTCATTCTTATTAATGATAGTCAATAAATCATAGTGACCTAAACATGAATTAAACAAATGAGACATTTTCAGTAATTAGGGTGGTTAAGGGAAGGGGGGTGGGATGTAGTAGTTTCACTTACATGCAGTGGAAATCCGCAGTATATAATTCTGCAAGACATGATATATACATGTGCAATGGTTGGTGAGGTACAGTCAAACATCATAATACATGTGAATGTTACGGTTTACTGTACTTATGAACAAGTAACTTACAGGTGAAGTATTCACGGATGACAAAGTCCCTCACTTCATTCCCCCTCAGTGTCCCCGTGTCCACATCCTCAGGTACAGGAACCAGCTGCTGATTTTGTTCTGGTTCTATGTCCCCCAATGTATGTGTGTCCACAGCAATGTTATGTAGAATACAACATGCATTGACAATGGAACACACTTTGTTGGGGTTATACTGTAAAGCTCCGCCTGTCAAATCCAGACACCTAAATCTGGTTTTGAGTAGGCCAAAGCTCCTTTCTATTACATTTCTGGTCCGTATGTGGGCCTCCTGGTACCTGAGTTGTGGCTCTGTAAGGGGGTGTGCCAAGGGGGTTAACAGCCATGGTCTGCAGCCGTACCCTGCATCACCTGTCATGTAACATATGTATTATGATTACTACAGGTTCATCATGTGCTTAAAGTGACATAACATGGATTTCATTTAAAATATATATTTTACAAAAACATTAAATTGGTGCATTGTAAGCAATTTACTTTTATGCCAGGATTAGTCTAGACAAAATTCTATTTTCATGATTCAGATAGAACATGCCATTTTAAGAAAATGTAATTTTAAGTGAAAAACTATTTATAGTATACTGTCCCTTTAAAGGGACATGAAACACACATTTCTTATTTCATGAGTTAATAAGAACCTGCAATTTTATTCAACTTTATAATTTTATTCTATTATGTATTTTGCTCCATTCTATTGATATCATTTGCTGACAAGCATATTAGATATGCTCATTAGCTGCTGCTTGGTGGCTGCACATCGATGCCTTATGTGATTGGCTCATCTATGTGCATTGCTATTTCTTAAACAAAAGATATCTAAAGAATGAATCAAATGAGATAATAGAAGTAAATTGTAATGTTGTTTAACATTGTATTCTTTATCTGAAACATGACATAATTATTTTGTGTTTAGTGTCCCTTTAGTGGAAATATACAGACAGAAAGAAGGTGGTGCATACTCACCAAGCAGCCAACCTCCCGAGAGTGTTCCAGAATCAAAAAGCTGGAATAAGGAGGTCTGGCGCAGGATGTAGGAATCATGGGCACTCCCTGGAAAGCCTGCATACATATGTGTGAATTTCAGAGTGGTATCGCAGACCATCTGGCAATTCAAGGAGTAAAACCCTTTCCTGTTAATATAGAGGATTGGCTCCTTATGTGTGGCCACAATACGCACATGTGTGCAATAAATTGCCCCCATGATATTGGGAATACCCCCCAGTCGATAGAAGCCTTGTTTAAGACTGTTCCATTCCTGGGGGGTACGGGGGAAATGAATGTATCGCTGTGTCTGGTTATCTAGAGCAGTCAAAACCTCCCATAGGAGCCTGGAGAAGGTGGACTGCGCTAGGCCAGACACCAGCCCCTCTGTTGACTGGAATGAGCCAGATGCCAGGAAGTCTACAACATACAACAACTTCTGCATACCAGTCAGAGCTAGGTTCCTATTCGCTTGAGGGTCAGTATCATCCTTCAAGACCTCATATAGGTCAATGAGGCTTGCAGAAGTCAAGCGATACTTTTCCCTGACCTCCCCTTCTGTCATTCCAAACAGGGTGACCCTAACCCTGTGTATCCTTGGTGCCCTTGCTCTTCCCCTCTGCTGATGCCGACGTCTTATAGGCCCTGCTGGCCTATGACCAGCTGCAGCAACAACAGCAGCAGGGGCAGCAACAGGAACAGCAGCAGGAGGAGCAGGGAGAGCAGCAGCAGGAGCAGGGACGGCTACAGCACCATGACCAGGGAGCTCAGCAGCAACTATATCTTCCACAACAGGGGCTTGTAGGGCTTCCAGCAACCCTTGTGCCCCACGATGCTGTCTCTCTAGATATTGTAGGTAAAGCAGGGGAAACATGGTGGCTAATGAGGGTGTGCATTGCCAGGTGTTTTAAGGCTACAGGTGAGAGGTTGTGCTGTTTGTGATTGGTTTGACACACTTGCAGGGGCAGGAATATTAAATGCTTAGAAGAGGTTTAACTGTTTGAGATCAAGTGGCTGATATGTATGTGATTGCGCATGCGTTTGTTAGGCCTTCGGGGAGTTACGTTGCTTTTTTAGTCAGTGCAAGGGTTACTGCGCCAGCAGTTTGTGGCGAGATAAGAATGGAGTAGATTTTCTGAATTCTGCGCGCGTAAGTCCTTACGCTGTATATTGGATACCAAATTGCGCGTCTGTTCTATGTTAGTCTATGGGTAAAAAAAATATGTCCGAAGGGTAAAAAATACGCGCGTAACTTGTATGCTATGCCGTATATGTAATACCAAAATCGCGTCAAATCTGGCGTCGCCTGCTTTTGCGGGCGACACTGCATATGTGATCGAGCCCATTGTACTTATTGTGAGAACAAAAAGTAACACTTATAACCATTTATTGAAACCAAATGTTTTGCTTAGTATCACATCACCAGTAATAATAAAGGATATAAACACAGATGGAATCAGTTAGCTAGGTAACCACAATATAGGAAGCTGCTATGAAACAAAAATGCAAATGAATGCACAAAGAGAAAACTAAGAAAAACAAATGTAAATGTTTAACTAATATTCAGTATTAATTTAATATTAAACATAACGAATACCAAATACTGCAGCCCCTGATTATTCAGGGAAATGAATATCCCTGAAAATCCAAAATGACATTTTCATCTCTAGTGCGCAATACCTTGAGTTGAAGTATTAAAGGGATATGAAACCCAAATTTTTTCTTTCATGATTCAGATAGACCATGCAGTTTTAAACAATTTTATAATTTACTCCTAGGGGTCGATTTATCACCCCCTGAATGCTGCATAATGCAGCTGTTTTGGCTCGCCGGAAACAGGAGTTAAGAAGCAGCGTACAGCAATCAGCCCGAACAAATGCGATCGTGTTGATTGACACCCCCTGTTAGCGGCTGATTGGCCATGAATCTGCAGGGGGCGGCATTGCTCAAGCAGTTCACCAGAACTGCTTGTACAATGTTAAATGCCCACAGCGTATGCTGTCGGCATTCAGCGATGTCGGGCGGACATGATCGCTACAGCGGATCATGTCCTTCCGACACTTAATAAATCGGCCCCCTAGTATCCAATTTTCTTTGTTTCCATTTGCAAGAGCACTAGGTGGCAGCAATATTTCCTGCCATCTAGTGCTCTAGACACCTAGCTAGGTATCACAAAAATACTATGCGAACAAAGCAAATTTGATAATAGATTTAAACTGGAAACATTTTTTAATATTGTATGCTCTGTCTGAATAACAAAATAAAAATTTTGGTTTTATATCCCTTTAATTGTGAGTACCCTGTATATATATACAGGGTACTCACAATTAAAGGGATATAAAACCAAAATTTATCATGGCCCGAGTGGGGCCAAATACTCCTGTGAGGGTACTCACAATTAAAGGGATATAAAACCAAAATTTATCATGGCCCGAATGGACCCGATTTATGATGGCCCGAATGGGGCCAAATACTCCCGTTTCTGCACGAGCCCTTAGGCTCGCTGGAAACAGAAGTTAAGAAGCAGAACTCGTCCGCTGCCTCTGAGGCTGCGGACATCAATCCACCCGATCCTATACAATCAGGTTAATTGACACCCCCTGCCAGCGGCCGCAAATCTGCAGGGGGCGGCATTTAGCGATACCTGGCAGACATGAGACGCTACAGCATATCATGTTCCCCCAGACATTGATAAATCGTCCCCCTTAGCTCTCACTGATGCAGTGTTGAACTATGAAGAATTGTTCCTTTTCTTCTCTTTGAGGATTCCTCTGCTGTTTGGAGTGGCTTCCAGGCCAATATGTGCTTAATTTAAAGTGGCAGTACTACATGTAACACTTAGGGGCATATTTAACAATGTGCGAGCGCACATGATATGAAGTAACATATCATATATACTGACAGCATACGCTCTCTGCATTTATTATTGCACCAGCAGTTCTTGTGAACTGCTGGTGCAATGCCGCCCCCTGCAGATTCTCGGCCAATCGGCCGCTAGCAGGGGGTGTCTATCAGCCCAATCAAATTCGATTGTGATAATTTCTGTCCGCCGCCTCAGAGCAAGCGGACAAGTTATGGAGCAGCGGTCTTTAGAAACAAGGGGCCACAAGCTCCGTACAGAGCATGATAAATATGCCCCTTAGTATTGTATGGGTTTTGGTGAGAAGTGTTAACTGTTTTCACATTTGTATTTTTTTATTTTATATAGGGGCTTTATTTTAAAGAGGGGATTCTGTGCTTTATAATAAGGGGATTAGAGGGGACTCTAGGGCTTTTGTAAATGTATTGAAACGTGAGATGTTTTTTTGAAAGAGCTGGAAATTATCTTTTAAATGGTGGGTAATGGGGCTTTTCTAGGGCTTAAAGGGCCATAATAGTTGAAAAATTGCCTGCTCTTATTCGTTATAGGATGTCATTTTAAGACTAGCGACCTTGCACTGATCCTATCAGCAGATGAGTTGTACAACTTATCAGCTTATTGTATCAGCAGCAGTTTCTGCTCAGGTCCAGCAGTGCTCTGCGAGTCCCAAGCAGTACTTTTACTGTATGTTTAATCCCTTTGAGGGGATTTAACACATAGTAGTGCAGGGTTCTATTATTATAATTACATGTTTTTTGTTTTACTATAATGGCTCTCTAAGGACACTGACATTGAGGGGTTTGAATATTTACCCTTTCATCCAGCTCCCTTAAAGGGATACTAAACCCAATTTTTTTATTTAATGAATTTAAAGAAACTTTGTTTACTCCTATTATCAATTTTTCTTCGTTCTCTTGCTATCTTTATTTTTAAAAAAGCAGGAATGTAAAGCTTAGGAGCCGACCCATTTTTGGTTCAGAACCTGGGTTACGCTTTCTTATTGGTGTCTAAATGTAGCCACCAATAAGCAAGTGCCATCCAGGGTGCTGAACCTGAAATGGTCCAGCTCCTAAACTTTCCACTCCTTTTTTTTTTAATAAAGATAGCAAGAGAACGAAGAAAAAATAATAATAGGAGTAAATTAGAAAGCTGCTTAAAATTGCGTTCATTGTGTGGATGATGGATTGATGGAGAATTTACAATCCATGGATGCCACATATACATCAAAGTGAAACGTATTCTGCTGGTCTAAAGAAGAACACAAGGAAAGGAGGAACCACATATGGATGCAGGACCAGCTGTTTGTCATCATCATTGTCCCTTTTTTTTTCATCAGCAATTTCTTAAAGTACATTACAAATATTCTTACTTTGCCAGGAGATTCATAAGATATTCTGGGGTACTTGGATCTGGGCGAAGCGGTGGCCCCATCACATGTCCTGCTGCATGACCCCAATCCGCATGCCAATAGTTTGTCCCATCAGTTCCAAGACTTGCAGCAATAGGTTCTCCAAATACTATTTTACCTACAGAATGTTAAAAGAAACAATATTTGTGCTGGAGATTGGTAGGTATCTTTCTTCATCTTTTCTAATAATAAAATTAAAGTTGAATAGAAATGTCAGCACTTCCTCATATGTTGACAGAAAACTAATAATGCATAATGTTTAATGCTGAAAACGCAACTTTGCTGCAAGCACGCTATAAATCTTGCACTGACAAATTTCCCAAAAGAATGTTAGTCTTACAGTTAATGAACACTTCTATAATCACAGGAGGCTAAGGTTGTATCAGATCATGCTGTAAAAGAAGAGATATGAAAAATGGCTTTTTGTACTGTATACTTAGATTAAAAGGTGATCACAACCTAGTAATTTGTATATTTTGTAAACACAACACAAATATTGATTTTTAATATGCTCTCTCACAGGATGATGCTAAAACAAAAAGGATATACACTTACTATGATGCATCAAAAAGGATTATTTTAAACATTGTAGAAGGTAAAAACACTGCCTAGTTTTTCAGGTTTTATAATGGAGGTATAACTATTCTTTCGATAATGTGATTTGATCCTGCAGACATTTGCCTATTGTACAATATAGCTGACCGTTATAACACACTAGATTTAAAAGGACAGCAAGCACCTTGTAATTACAAGACTACTGTTGTGTTGTTATAGAATATTATATCAGTCACTTCTAAAAATGTTAATACAAATTAACATCCTTTTTACTGCAACTGTTTTTCTATAGCTAAACTCCACCTACCATTTGCCTTATTTGATGGAGCCAATCTGGGCTTTAGTCTGCAGAAGACAAGGCTAACTAAGGTCATATTGTTACTATAAAATGCATTGTTTTGCAGTTGTTATCAGTTATTATCAGTTATAAATTACGTGAAAATAGGAGCAAAATAAATAATGAAAATATGTTGCAGAGTTGATTCATTATGCATAAGTAACATTTAATATAAAATCTGAAGGTGGCAACTGTCAAAATTAAATTAAATTAAAATATCATGTTTCAGACGGAGAACAGAATTATAAAAAATACAATATAATTGTGTTATAAAATTGTATAATAAATATTAATTGAGGTTGGTATTGAGAATGTGCTAGTGTCTCAAGAAATATATATATAACATTATTACAAATATGTTAACATTAATGAAAAATATAGTATATGTTAAATAATTTTACTCTATAACATTGCAGTAATTCTACTTGTCTTAAACTATTAGTTAAAACAGGTAATAGTTTACACCCACAATATCTTAATATTGATTTAGCTCTATAAGTTTTAAATTTGATTTTATGAATTAATTGTTACATTACTACATTTTAGATAAAGGTACATGAAACTCAAAATTTTCTTTTATGATTCAGATGGAGAATACAATTAAAAATGTTTTTCATTTACTTTGATAATCAAATTGACTTTGTTCTCTTTGTATCTTTTGTCAAAAGGTGTCCCTAGGTATGCTTATGATCATGCACGTGTTTGGAGAACTAGCAATGTTTTTAACAATGTTATACATTGTTCAAAAATTTAGTTTTTCGGCACCTGGTTTCCTAGAAGTGAACAGTTGTGTCTATTGATTATTATAGAGCTCAGCTTGAAACTTGTGGCTATGGGGCATATTAATCCAGTTCTGTATGGAGCTTGATGCCCACTGCTCCATAACCTGTCCACCTGCTCTGAGGCCGCGGACAGAAATCAACCCGATCAAATACGCACCCCCTGCTAGCAGCCGATTGTGAAATGCTGGTGCAATGATAAATGCAGACAGCGTATGCTGTCAGCATTTATCAATGTGCGGCGGACATGATACGCTACTTTGTATCATGTCCGCTCACACATTGATAAATATGCCCCTATGACTTATGTGTGCATAAGTGTGTGCGTATGTATGTGTACGTGTAAATGTTTGTATGTGTGTGTAAATGTGTGTATGTGTAAATGTGTGTGCATGTGTAAATGTGTGTGTGTGTATATGTGTAAATGTGTGTGTGTGTAAGTGTGTGTTTGTGTATATGTGTAAATGTGTGTGTGTGTGTATGTGTGTATGTGTGTGTGTCTGTGCATGTGTAAATGTGTGTATGTGGTTGTGCATGTGTAAATGTGTATGTGTGCATGTGTAAATGTATGTGTGTGTTTGTGTAAGTGAGTGTCTGTGGCCTAGATTTGGAGTTCGGCGGTAAAAGGGCTGTTAACGCTCCGCGGGCTTTTTTCTGGCCGCACCATAAATTTAACTCTGGTATCGAGAGTTTAATCAAATGCTGCGTTAGGCTCCAAAAAAGGAGCGTAGAGCATTTTTACCGCAAATGCAACTCTCGATACCAGAGTTGCTTACGGACGCGGCCGGCCTCAAAAACGTGCTCGTGCACGATTCTCCCATAGGAAACAATGGGGCTGTTTGAGCTGAAAAAAAACCTAACACCTGCAAAAAAGCAGCGTTCAGCTCCTAACGCAGCCCCATTGTTTCCTATGGGGAAACACTTCCTACGTCTGCACCTAACACCCTAACATGTACCCCGAGTCTAAACACCCCTAACCTTACACTTATTAACCCCTAATCTGCCGCCCCCGCTATCGCTGACCCCTGCATATTTTTTTAACCCCTAATCTGCCGCTCCGTAAACCGCCGCAACCTACGTTATCCCTATGTACCCCTAATCTGCTGCCCTAACATCGCCGACCCCTATATTATATTTATTAACCCCTAATCTGCCCCCCTCAACGTCGCCGACACCTGCCTACACTTATTAACTCCTAATCTGCCGAGCGGACCTCACCGCTACTATAATAAAGTTATTAACCCCTAATCCGCCTCACTAACCCTATCATAAATAGTATTAACCCCTAATCTGCCCTCCCTAACATCGCCGACACCTACCTTCAATTATTAACCCCTAATCTGCCGACCGAATCTCGCCGCTATTCTAATAAATGTATTAACCCCTAACGCTAAGTCTAACCCTAACACTAACACCCCCATAACTTAAATATAATTTACATCTAACGAAATAAATTAACTCTTATTAAATAACTTATTCCTATTTAAAGCTAAATACTTACCTGTAAAATAAATCCTAATATAGCTACAATATAAATTATAATTATATTATAGCTATTTTAGGATTAATATTTATTTTACAGGCAACTTTGTAATTATTTTAACCAGGTACAATAGCTATTAAATAGTTAAGAACTATTTAATAGTTACCTAGTTAAAATAATAACAAATTTACCTGTAAAATAAATCCTAACCTAAGATATAATTAAACCTAACACTACCCTATCAATAAATTAATTAAATAAACTACCTACAATTACCTACAATTAACCTAACACTACACTATCAATAAATTAATTAAACACAATTGCTACAAATAAATACAATTAAATAAACTAGCTAAAGTACAAAAAATAAAAAAGAACTAAGTTACAAAAAATAATAAAATATTTACAAACATAAGAAAAATCTTACAACAATTTTAAACTAATTACACCTACTCTAAGCCCCCTAATAAAATAACAAAGCCCCCCAAAATAAAAAATGCCCTACCCTATTCTAAATTAAAAAAGTTACAAGCTCTTTTACCTTACCAGCCCTGAACAGGGCCCTTTGCTGGGCATGCCCCAAGGATTTCAGCTCTTTTGCCTGTAAAAAAAAACATACCATACCCCCCCCCCAACATTACAACCCACCACCCACATACCCCTAATCTAACCCAAACCCCCCTTAAATAAACCTAACACTAAGCCCCTGAAGATCTTCCTACCTTGTCTTCACCATACCAGGTTCACCGATCCGTCCTGGCTCCAACATCTTCATCCAACCCAAGCGGGGGTTGGCGATCCATCATCCGGTGCTGAAGAGGTCCAGAAGAGGCTCCAAAGTCTTCCTCCTATCCGGCAAGAAGAGGACATCCGGAGCGGCAAACATCTTCTCCAAGCGGCATCTTCAATCTTCTTCCATCCGGTGCGGAGCGGGTCCATCTTGAAGCAGGTGACGCGGATCCATCCTCT
Organism: Bombina bombina; assembly: GCF_027579735.1. Taxonomy (NCBI): domain Eukaryota; kingdom Metazoa; phylum Chordata; class Amphibia; order Anura; family Bombinatoridae; genus Bombina; species Bombina bombina. Next base: position 1,018,186,557 of record NC_069503.1, read on the forward strand.
TCTTCCGTTGTCTCCCGACGAATGACGGTTCCTTTAAGGGACGTCATCCAAGATGGCGTCCCTCGAATTCCGATTGGCTGATAGGATTCTATCAGCCAATCGGAATTAAGGTAGGAATTTTCTGATTGGCTGATGGAATCAGCCAATCAGAATCAAGTTCAATCCGATTGGCTGATCCAATCAGCCAATCAGATTGAGCTCGCATTCTATTGGCTGATCGGAACAGCCAATAGAATGCGAGCTCAATCTGATTGGCTGATTGGATCAGCCAATCGGATTGAACTTGATTCTGATTGGCTGATTCCATCAGCCAATCAGAAAATTCCTACCTTAATTCCGATTGGCTGATAGAATCCTATCAGCCAATCGGAATTCGAGGGACGCCATCTTGGATGACGTCCCTTAAAGGAACCGTCATTCGTCGGGAGACAACGGAAGAAGAGGATGGATCCGCGTCGCCTGCTTCAAGATGGACCCGCTCCGCACCGGATGGAAGAAGATTGAAGATGCCGCTTGGAGAAGATGTTTGCCGCTCCGGATGTCCTCTTCTTGCCGGATAGGAGGAAGACTTTGGAGCCTCTTCTGGACCTCTTCAGCACCGGATGATGGATCGCCAACCCCCGCTTGGGTTGGATGAAGATGTTGGAGCCAGGACGGATCGGTGAACCTGGTATGGTGAAGACAAGGTAGGAAGATCTTCAGGGGCTTAGTGTTAGGTTTATTTAAGGGGGGTTTGGGTTAGATTAGGGGTATGTGGGTGGTGGGTTGTAATGTTGGGGGGGGGTATGGTATGTTTTTTTTTACAGGCAAAAGAGCTGAAATCCTTGGGGCATGCCCCGCAAAGGGCCCTGTTCAGGGCTGGTAAGGTAAAAGAGCTTGTAACTTTTTTAATTTAGAATAGGGTAGGGCATTTTTTATTTTGGGGGGCTTTGTTATTTTATTAGGGGGCTTAGAGTAGGTGTAATTAGTTTAAAATTGTTGTAAGATTTTTCTTATGTTTGTAAATATTTTATTATTTTTTGTAACTTAGTTCTTTTTTATTTTTTGTACTTTAGCTAGTTTATTTAATTGTATTTATTTGTAGCAATTGTGTTTAATCAATTTATTGATAGTGTAGTGTTAGGTTAATTGTAGGTAATTGTAGGTAGTTTATTTAATTATTTTATTGATAGGGTAGTGTTAGGTTTAATTATATCTTAGGTTAGGATTTATTTTACAGGTAAATTTGTAATTATTTTAACTATTTTAGCTATTAAATAGTTCTTAACTATTTAATAGCTATTGTACCTGGTTAAAATAATTACAAAGTTGCCTGTAAAATAAATATTAATCCTAAAATAGCTATAATATAATTATAATTTATATTGTAGCTATATTAGGATTTATTTTACAGGTAAGTATTTAGCTTTAAATAGGAATAAGTTATTTAATAAGAGTTAATTTATTTCGTTAGATTTAAATTATATTTAACTTAGGGGGGTGTTAGTGTTAGGGTTAGACTTAGCTTTAGGGGTTAATCAATTTATTAGAATAGCGGTGAGCTCCGGTCGTCAGATTAGGGGTTAATAATTGAAGTTAGGTGTTGGCGATGTTAGGGAGGGCAGATTAGGGGTTAATACTATTTATGATAGGGTTAGTGAGGCGGGTTAGGGGTTAATAACTTTATTATAGTAGCGCTCAGGTCCGCTCGGCAGATTAGGGGTTAATAAGTGTAGGCAGGTGTCGGCGACGTTGAGGGGGGCAGATTAGGGGTTAATAAATATAATATAGGGGTCGGCGGTGTTAGGGGTAGCAGATTAGGGGTACATAGGGATAACGTAGGTGGCGGCGCTTTGCGGTCGGAAGATTAGGGGTTAATTATTTTAAGTAGCTGGCGGCGACGTTGTGGGGGGCAGGTTAGGGGTTAATAAATGTAATACAGGGGTCGGTGGGGTTAGGGGCAGCAGATTAGGGGTACATAAGTATAACGTAGGTGGCGGTCGGCAGATTAGGGGTTAAAAATTTTAATCGAGTGGCGGCGGTGTGGGGGGACCTCGGTTTAGGGGTACATAGGTAGTTTATGGGTGTTAGTGTACTTTAGGGTACAGTAGTTAAGAGCTTTATGAACCGGCGTTAGCCAGAAAGCTCTTAACTCCTGCTATTTTCAGGCGGCTGGAGTTTTGTCGTTAGAGCTCTAACGCTCACTTCAGAAACGACTCTAAATACCAGCGTTAGAAAGATCCCATTGAAAATATAGGCTACGCAAATGGCGTAGGGGGATCTGCGGTATGGAAAAGTCGCGGCTGAAAAGTGAGCGTTAGACCCTTTAATCACTGACTCCAAATACCAGCGGGCGGCCAAAACCAGCGTTAGGAGCCTCTAACGCTGGTTTTGACGGCTACCGCCGAACTCCAAATCTAGGCCTGTATGTGTTTGTGTTTAAATGTACGTATATGTGTGTATGTCTGTGTGTAAATGTGTGTATATGTGTGTATGTCTGTGTGTAAATGTATGTATATGAGTGTATGTCTGCGTGTAAATATGTGTATATGTGTGTATGTCTGTGTGTAAATATGTGTATATGTGTGTATGACTGTGTAAATGTGTGTATGTCTGTGTGTAAATGTGTGTATGTCTGTGTGTATATGTGTGTGTATGTCTGTGTGTAAATGTGTGTAAATGTGTGTATGTCTGTGTGTAAATGTGTGTATGTCTGTGTGTAAATGTGTGTATATGTGTGTATGTCTGTGTGTAAATGAGCATATTTCTGTAATTGTGTAAGTGTGCATTGTCACATGTGTGTTTGCACATATGTATGTAAATGTGTGTGTGATTATGCATTGAAACATGTGCATGTGTGGGTTTGCACATTTGTATGTATGTGTGTGTAAATGTTTATGTGTGTAATTATGTGTGTAATAGTGCACATTTGTTTATATTTGTAAATGTGTGTGCATGTGTGTATGTGCAAATGTATGTATGTTTTTATGCATGTATGTATATAGTTGTGTCCCTATAAAAAAAACAGTTACAAAGTCGCAATCTATTCTGAACATCTTCTAGGTAGATACAATGTTCTAAGGTAGGGATGCCCAATAGCTAGATCGGGATTTACCAGTAGATCCCGAAGGTGCTGCTGGTAGATAACAGCCGATGTGGTCAAGTTACGCAATCTCAACACTGGGGCGTGAGTAGAGTATGGTTGCTAAGGATAATGCTTTATCTACCGCAGTGTGTAAGCCTCACTGGGTCATATCAGGCCAAGCCCGCGGCGCAAAGTAAAGGGGGTTCAGTGGCAGTAACTTGAATGCAGTGTTTTATAACATGGCACAAGGAGTTTCTCCTGTTAAACCAAATTAAAGTCAGGGCTACTTTTGTTGTCAGGATTAATCTGTTGTATCTTTATGCTTTTGCACATCCATGTGTTGCTAAATCATGCAACCTTAAATGGATATGAAACACACATTTTATTTTTTTCATGATTCAGCTATAGAATAGGCAATTTTAAACAACTTTCTAATTTACTCCTATTATCAATTTTTCTTCACTCTCTTTGTATCTTTATGTGAAAAAGCAGGAATGTAAGCTTAGGAGGCGGACAATTTTTAGTGGGTAGATCTTGTTGAGCTGGTCATTTGAAAAGTGGATCCCAAAACACAAAAAATTGTGGGCACCCCTGTTCTAAGGGAACCGTTTTACGCTTTACTGTTTCAGTTTTGTTAAAATCCAGTACAGGTAGCCCTCAGTTTACGCCAGGGTTAGGTTCCAGAAGGAATGGTTGTAAATCGAAACCGTTGTAAATTGAAACCCAGTTTATAATGTAAGTCAATGGGAAGTGAGGGAGATAGGTTCCAGGCCCCTCTCAAAATTGTCATAAGTAACACCTAATACATTATTTTTAAAGCTATGAAATGAAGACTTTAAATGCTAAACAACATTATAAACCTAATAAAATAATAACACAACACAGACTTCACTTGCATTTTTCTGCAAACAGTTCTTTCTATGCATTCCAATCTGGATTGATTAATAGACAGGAAGGTCTTGTTCCTTTGAAATCTGCTCGATAGCTCAGGTCTGGTTAAACTGATTAATTTCAGCTTGCTTAACTTTGCTGCAACACAAGCGGACAGCTCCACATACTGGCTATTTTAATAAATGCACTTCTTCTCAATGCTTTTCAATAGCAGTTACATAACTGGAAAAAAAGGTTGTTATTCTGAAACGGTGTAAATTGAACCGTTGTAAAACGAGGGCCACCTGTATAAATTTGAAGTTTTTGTTTGTTTTTTGTGCTAAAAATATATATTTTTTAACTTGTCGTTGCTGCTCCTTTATATACATGACAGACACATTTAAGTACAATGTTAATATTATAGAGATTTTTTTTTTTTTTAAAGTGATTTAAAAAATAAATTAAAAAAAAAAAGCATTACCTACCTGATACAACTTTGTAAAATCTCAAGATGTTTCTGTAACACCTAGCATGTCTTTTACATATGCTAATGGGAATTTCCTTCTTGTTGGGGAAACGTGCAGAAAATTGGCAAGTTATGCTGTGTAAGTGACTCACCAATTGGAGTCTGTTCTCCAGACTACATTACAGAGTTAAAACAATCTTAAATCAAGGGGTCGATCCGATAAAAATCGTCGCCCGCAAAAGCCGGCGACGCCAATATTTACGCTGGTTTGGTATCACATATACGGCGTAACCTAGAAGTTACGAGCGTATATTTCTGCCGTCGCCCGTAGTTTTTTGGGCTATAGGCAGGTATACCAAACCAGCGCAGTTTGGTATCCAATATACAGCGTAAGGACTTACGTGGAGAAAATCGAGAAAACTTACTCCATTTTCACCTCGCCACAAAAAGCAGCCGTAAGAAGCCTTACGCTGACTATTGGAGCCCCGTAACTCCCTAAACTGGCTGCTAAAATAAACCTAACACCTAACGCATGCGCAATGTCTATCTCCCTGTCAACCGCGATCTTCTAAAATAAACCTAACACCTAATGAATGCGCAGTCTATCTCCCTGTCAACCGCGATCTTCTAAAATAAACCTAACACCTAACGCATGCGCAATGTCTATCTACCTGTCAACCGCGAACCCCCCCCCGAAATCCCTAATAAAGTTATTAACCCCTAAACCGCCGCTCCCGGACCCCGCCGCCATCTACATAAACTAACCCCCTAATGTGAGCCCCTAAAACCGCCGCCATCTACCTTATCTATCCCCTAATTAGAACCCCTTACACCGCTGTCATCTACCTTATCTATCCCCTAATCTGACCCCTTACACCGCCGCCACCTATATAAAAATTATTAACCCCTAATCTAATCCCCCTATACCGCCGCCAGCTATATTAATATTATTAACCCCTAATGTAAGCCCCTTACACCGCCGTCATCTCTATTAAAATGATTAACCCCTAATTTAATCTACCTACCCCGCCGCCAGCTATATTATCTATATTAACCCTAAGTATATTATAGTTAATATAGGTATTACATTATATATATTAACTATATTAACCCTAATTATATTAGGGTTAATATAGTTAATATAGTTACTATAGTATTTATATTAACTATATTAACTCTATCTAACCCTAACACCCCTAACTAAATTTATATTAAATTAATCTAATTCATTTATAAACTAAAATATTCCTATTTAAATCTAAATACTTACCTATAAAATAAACCCTAAGATAGCTACAATATAATTAATAATTACATTGTAGCTATGTTAGGGTTAATATTTATTTTACAGGTAAATTGTTAATTATTTTAACTAGGTATAATAGCTATTAAATAGTTATTAACTATTTAATATCTACCTAGTTAAAATAATTACCCAATTACCTGTAAAATAAATCCTAACCTAAGTTACAAATACACCTACACTATCAATAAATTAAATAAACTACAAACATCTATCTAAAAATACAATTAAATTAACTAAACTAAATTACAAAAAGAAACCAAACACTAAATTACATAAAATAAAAAAAAGATTACAAGATTTTTAAGCTAATTACACCTATTCTAAGCCCCCTAAGAAAATAATAAACCCCCAAAATAAAAAAAATTCCCTGCCCTATTCTAAATTAAAAAAAGTTCAAAGCTCTTTACCTTACCAGCCCTTAAAAGGGCCTTTTGTGGGGCATGCCCCAAAGAATTCAGCTCTTTTGCATACAAATACAATACCCCCCCCCCATTACAACCAACCACCCACATACCCCTATTCTAAAACCACCCAAACCCCCCTTAAAAAAGCCTAACACTACCCCCCTGAAGATCTCCCTACCTTGTCTTCACCACACCGGGCCGAACTCCTGATCCGATCCGGGCGATGTCTTGCTCCAAGCGGCAAAGAAGAATTCTTCCTCCGGCGATGTCTTCCTCCAAGCGGCAAAGAAGAATTCTTCCTCCGGCGATGTCTTCCTCCAAGCGGCAAAGAAGAATTCTTCCTCCGGCGACGTCTTCCTCCAAGCGGCAGCAAAGTCTTCATTCTTCCGGCGGCATCTTCAATCTTCTTTCTTCGCTCCGCCGCCGCGGAGCATCCATCCCGGCCGACGACTGAACGACGAATGAGGTACCTTTAAATGACGTCATCCAAGATGGCGTCCGCCGAATTCCGATTGGCTGATAGGATTCTATCAGCCAATCGGAATTAAGTTAGAAAAATCTGATTGGCTGATTGAATCAGCCAATCAGATTCAAGTTCAATCCGATTGGCTGATCCAATCAGCCAATCAGATTGAGCTCGCATTCTATTGGCTGATTACCCAGCTATCATTGTGCTCATCACAGTTTGTCCAGTATTTTGGTGCAGCGCAGCTGGAGTCTGGTTTTGAGGATGAAAATAAAAAGCATGTGATGCTTGGTCTAAAAGAAAATGTTAAATAAGAGAGTTACATGGTCTTTTAAAGGGACAGACATTTTAAACTATCATATTACAGACACTGCATGTCATTTTATACAATATGGCAATTTACTTCTGTTATTAAATCTGCTTAATTTTGTTGGTATCCCTTTTGTTGAATAGTAACCCATGGTAGGCTTAGGGGCAGCAATGCACTACTGTGAGCTAGCTGAACATATTGGGTGAGCCAATAACAAGAGGCATATATATGTAACCACCAACAGTGAGCTAACTCTCACTAGTGTATTGATGCTCCTGAGCCTACCTAGGTATGATTTTAGATATCAATGGGGAAAAGCAAAATTTGATATTAGAAGCAAATTGGGAATTTGTATAACATTATGTGCTGTCTGAATCATAACAAGTATCCTTTTGATATTATGGTCCCTTTATGTATCACGTGTCTGATATAAATTTGACAATTTCTTATCTAACTTGGCACTTTATCTTATTTTAAAGATAATATATTTTATTTAAAGGGATATTCCAGTCAAAACTGAATTGCACATAGATGAACTACATCTTTGGACAGAAACATATTTACAATATAAATACATTAGCAAAAATGGTTCTAGTAAAAGTTATCTCTATTTTAGTGTTAACATTTTTCTGAGCACATGCATGTGAATCATGGCTAGATATTCTCAGCGCACCAGCATTTTAAATACTACAGCTGCTCCAATCTCCAGTGGGGCTTGTATCTTGTTACCAATTAACAAATTGAGTAATTACCAGATGATACAAGCCCTTTAGGCTGCCTGGGCAAGTGCTTTATTTAAAATGATGGTGCACTGAGCATACTTAAATACACTCTTGAAACAGAAATAACTTTATTACAAGAATTTTTGTTAATACATGTAAATTGCAAAAATGATTCTATTCAAAAGTAGAATGTACTCATGTGCATTGCAGTTTTGACTGGAATGTCCCTTTAAATAAGAGATGCATGATCCTATAAGTATGCGTCTATAATAAATATAAAGATAAAACTATCTCCATTTTAACTGACAGCAGGGCAGGTTTAGAGAAAGGGAGAGTAAAGTGTGGGGTGAAAAGTCAGTATTTGTGTGTGTATATATATACAGTATATGGTAATATATCTATATATACACACACACACATGCTTTCTATATATGGGGAGTTGGATTGTGTGGGTGGACACCCAACACAACAGAAGTTAGCGATGTGGGTTCTGTTTAACTGAAGTGTGAGTTGGGGAACCTGGAAAGGCAGCTGTAAATCAGGGTGAATGAAGGGATTGTCCACTCAAAAGAGGGTGGAACAACCCTTACAAGCAAAACATGATATTAAAAGAGAGGAAAAACAGCGCTATTCAAGGGGCTATTCCCTGGCGTAGTGGTAGTAGTAGGGCCAAGTAGTGATGTCCTTCTCCTCTTAGAGTATGTGCCTTCTCCTCTTAGAGTATGAACCTTCAGTCCCAGTAGAGGCTGGTGGTCTGTTTTATTTGGGCTCCAGCAGGATTATGCAAAAGAAATAAAGTGCAAGGACATAGTGTAAAACTGTTTAATAAAAGATAAGGTGCTAAAAACAGACAAATGGCCACTCACATTAAAAGTCCTCAAACATATGAGGCATGTAGATACACTTAGAAACAGCTTGTGGTTCACAAACCCATTGGATGGTAGTACTGCAGTTGCTATATCCCAGTCACAGTCAGGGGTTAAACGTGTTCTTCCAAAAGCCACATCAATATTATATAGTTGTGTGTAAGAACCAGGTCGTCTTTATGCAATATAACAGACTCAGTGCTGATTGTCACACAGAAAATGTTTATATTCCTATTTCAAAGTTCAATAACATAGAAGAACCTCCAAATGGAGTTAAAAAGTATGTGATCCCTTACGCGTTTCAAAGGTTTTGTTTTTCCTTCTTCCTTAGAGGGTGTTCTTTGGTGAAGTTAGTTCCGTCTCCTATGTGTGTGTCTAAGAATCGGGCGGTGGCACGCCCCTATGGGTTGATACTAGAGCATGATTGGGTGCGATTACTGTCAATCAAGATATGTTCTTAAGGTCGTAGCCTATCATGTAAGAATAGTTATTGTCATAGAGCTGCGTTGTTACGTATTGGTGTAATCACGCAAATATGTGTTAGACGCATTGGTCTCAATAGTGTTTATATGGTTGTTATGGTTACCCCGTTCATGTTATTATTATTAATGGTTACGTTACTTTTGGATAACAATGTTCCTGCGGGCTGTTCCAAAATTATGATTGGGTATAATGCTTGTCAATAAAAGAAAAACATAGCGTGTAATATTAAAATTAAAGTTGTTGGCATAGAGTTACGTCGCTTTATATTTGCATAGTTGTGCAAGTGTATGTTAGACATATTGTTTAGGTAGTTGCTATGGTTACCAAATTTTGGTTTCAAATATACCTCAATCGCTCTTATGTTCTAAATAGCGTAATTGGCAAATTAGTTATTTTCATGGTCTGTTAGTTACTATTAAAAAGTCATAGATAATTGCTTTTAAAATAGATCACAGATGCATTCTTATGAACATACTTATACTTGTAAATACATTAATTTATATCACATATGGATTTTTATGTACATGATCATAATATTGCTCCATATAAATTTTCTTGTTATATGTATATTGGAACTGATTGCTTATATCAAATGGGTATGAGCATGATATTCATAATGTTTTAAAATATATACCTGGGTGTCAATAATAATAATAATTATTATCCCTTATATGTGAGTACACCCCCAATACGAGTGTGTGTAACTCTAGTTGGTTTTACATTGACATTGATGATGCGAGTGTATGTAACTCTGGTTGGTTTTACATTGACATTGATAATATTTGAGACATACAGCATGAATATAAGTTTGAGCAAAGAAAAGGGGGTGGTATATGAACATTCTTTTTTATAAATATTAGCAATTTCAATTAATTGTGGATGTTATACAAAGCATCTAGGACTTTTATTTTATTGTTCTATTCTTTCTCATTAGTAGTTGTATTGATTTTTAGTACTAGTAGACCATATGTCTAAATTTTTATGAAATCTCTTACTAAAACACATATTTCTGTATTGTGGATGTCATGTCTATTTCTTGTGTATTCCATTTATACTTTTTCACTTGAATATTATTTATTTGAAGCTTCTATGTTGTTAAAAAATGTTTACCAAAGCATTATTGAGTGGAGGTGTAGTTTCCTCTAATGTAATAAATGTATTCAAGGAAGGCCGCAAGGTCAATGTCCTTGTTAAGACCTCTTGGACTCATCGTACCAAAATAATGAATCCAAAAGGTCTCCCTTTTTCTCAAGTGTAGTTCCCTATTAGACCCCTCTGGAACTTTTTTAATGTGTTCTAGGATTGTTCCTTTAAGACTTGTCGGATCTTTGTTGTGGAAGTTTTTAAAATGGGCTGGTACACTATGATTTTTCTCTCCCCCTTTAATATTCCTAATATGCTCCAGTAATCTTTTCTTATAAGGTCGTGTAGTTCGTCCTATATATTGTAGTTTACAACTACACTCCAAGAGGTATACAACAAAGTCAGTTTTACAATTAGTCAAGGTGGTGATATTATGTACTTTCTTGGTGGAGGTTGATGTTATTTGTTTCGTGGGTTTCTTTCCACTGTAATGATGGATGCATAAAGCGCAATTTAACCTATTACATTTATAGAAACCTATGCTGTTTGATCCCAGCCAATTACCTTTGTTTATGCCTTTTTCTTTAAGTTTTAATTTACTTGGAGCTATTATTGATTTTAAATTCCTGTTCTTCCTATATATAATTTGTGTTTTTTTGTCCCCAATCTCTCTCAGTAATGAGTCTTTGGTTAGTACATGCCAGTGTTTTCTAAATATTCATTCTATTTCTCTAGCTCCTGTGCTATAAGTGGTTATAAAAGTCGCACCTAGATTTTTTCTTTTATTTTTGTTTGTATTTTTATTCTTAGTTAGAAGTGTGTTCCTATCCATCTTATTTACTTTTTCATATGCAGTTCTCAGATTATGCTCCTTATATCCTTTGTTTAATAATTTAGTTGTTAGAGTTTTTGTTCCTTCCTCAAAGTCACTAATCCTAGAACAGTTCCTCTTTAGTCTCTGGTACTGTCCAAAAGGGATGTTGTTGATCCAATTTGGGTGGTGACCGCTTTCAGCATTCAGATAGCCATTGCTATCAGTTGGTTTTTTGTATAATTTTGTCAAGATCGTATTATTCTCTGAAAATAAGTCAAGGAACTCTATTTCTAAATTACTGTGTTTTTCAGTAAAACTGAGATTGAACTCATTATTATTAATATATGAGATGAAGTCTTTAAGTTCTGTATCATTACCATTCCATATGACAAGGATGTCATCTATAAAACGACCCCATGTAATTAATTTTGATTTAAATGGATTGTTATTCCAAATGTGTGTTTCTTCCCAGAGTCCCATGTACAGATTGGCATAGCTAGGGGCAAATTTAGTCCCCATAGCTGTGCCGCCAATCTGTACATAGAAATCCTCATTAAATTTAAAATAATTTTTCTCCAGGATGAATTTTATCGATTCTGTTATAAACTCCTTTTTGTTTCCCTGGAGATTGGTAATCTCATTTAGCCAATATTTGATTGCTTCAATTCCTTTTTGATGCGGTATATTAGCCAGGACCACGGAAGTTTCACACTTATAAGAGGCGGCAACTTACCTCATATGATTGAGGTTTGTTCTAGTAAGTGCAATACCTACCAGATTTCCTGCTTATTATACATCTGATATATTGTTTCTATCAGATACACCTTGATGGACTGATTATTTATGGTTTTAACCATCTCTTGCTATCGCTTTTTATCCATGTGATATAACATTGTGAACATATATAACTAGACAGAGTTTCTTCACGTATGTGTGCATTTTTACATCTACTCACACTATTTTATGCTATCTGACAACTAAATAGCTATCTTATTATTAGTGAGGTCAGGGAATAGCCCCTTGAATAGCGCTGTTTTTCCTCTCTTTTCCTACCATATATATATATATATATATATGTATTATTAATTTTACAAGCACTGTCCTATGTACTATGTTCTTCTGACAGTGGCAGCACAGAAGCAGATCAGTTAAAGGGATACTGAACCCAAATTTTTTCTTTCATGATTCAGACAGAGGATGCACTTTTAAGCAACTTTCTCATTTATTCCTATTATCAGTTTTTCTTCGTTCTCTTGCTATCTTTATTTTAAAAGGCAGGAATGAAAGCTTTGGAGCCGGCCTATTTTTTGTTCAATACCCTGGATAGGGCTTGCTGATTGGTGCCTGCATTTAGCCATCCAATCAGCAAGCGCAACCCAGGTTCTCAACATAAAATGGGCTGGCTCCAAAGCTTTTATTCCTGCTTTTTCAAATAAAGATAGCAAGAGAACTAAGAAAAATTGATAATAGAAGTAAATTAGAAAGCTGCTTAAAATTGCATGCTCTATCCGAAACATGAAATAAAAAAATTAGGTTTAGTATCCCTTTAAGGACTGAGTGTTTCATATAGCGGGTTCCCAGAATACTCAAGGAAGTCTGTGTACATTTTGTGCTGAATATATACAAATAAATGTAGCAACTTGTCATCTGTAGTTAGCTTGTGTAAGTCATTTTGGCGAGTGGATTTTTTAAAGCCTTCAAATGTAGGCACATACTTGCCAGCTCATATTGCCATCCAGGCTCCTTACCATCTATGGAAGACCCAGAAGATCCTGGTGCAATATGATAATATAGAGCACTAGAGCTGCAGAAAAATATAGGGAAAATACACAACTCCACTTATGTGAAGAAACTTTCTCCTTAATATGAGTTACTACACAGTAGTTAAAGAATCCCTTCTAGATCTACCACATTTTTTTCAGTAGATACAAGTCCATGATAGCCTGATGTCCCCAGTAGAAAGGGGGCCCTTATTTTAGTTCAATATGTCACAGCTCTCTTACGGCTAGATTTAGAGTTCTGCATTAGCCGTCAAAACCAGCGTTAGGGGGCCCTAACGCTGGTTTTGGGCTACCGCTGGTATTTAGAGTCGTGTAGGTAAGGGTCTAACGCTCACTTTCCAGCCGCGACTTTTCCATACCGCAGATCCCCCTACGCCATTTGCGTATCCTATCTTTTCAATGGGATCTTTCTAACACCGGTATTTAGAGTCTTGGCTGAAGTGAGCGTTAGAAATCTAACGACAAAACTCCAGCCGCAGAGAAAAGCCAGGAGTTAAGAGCTTTCTGGGCTAACGCCGGTTCATAAAGCTCTTAACTACTGTGCTCTAAAGTACACTAACACCCATAAACTACCTATGTACCCCTAAACCGAGGTCCCCCCACATTGCCGCCACTCTATTAAATTTTTTTAACCCCTAATCTTCCGACCGCAAACCGCCGCCACCTACGTTATCCCTTTGTACCCCTAATCTGCTGCTCCTAACAACGCCGACCCCTATATTATATTTATTAACCCCTAATCAGCCCCCCACAACGTCGCCGCCACCTACCTACAATAATTAACCCCTAATCTGCCGCCCGGACCTCACCGCTACTATAATAAAGTTATTAACCCCTAATCCGCCTCACTCCCGCCTCAAAAACCCTATAATAAATAGTATTAACCCCTAATCTGCCCTCCCTAACAGCGCCGACACCTAACTTCAATTATTAACCCCTAATCTGCTGACTGGACCTCGCCGCTACTCTAATAAATGTATTAACCCCTAAAGCTAACTCTAACCCTAACACCCCCCTAAGTTAAATATAATTTAAATCTAACGAAATAAATTAAATCTTATTAAATAAATTATTCCTATTTAAAGCTAAATACTTACCTGTAAAATAAACCCTAATATAGCTACAATATAAAGAATAATTATATTGTAGCTATTTTAGGATTAATATTTATTTTACAGGCAACTTTGTATTTATTTTAACCAGGTACAATAGCTATTAAATAGTTAATATAATTTTAGAATAGGGTAGAGCATTTTTTTTATTTTGGGGGGCTTTGTTATTTTATTAGGGGGCTTAGAGTAGGTGTAATTAGCTTAAAATTGTAATATTTTTATAATGTTTGTAAATTATTTTTTTATTTTTTGTAACAGTTCTTTTTTTTCTTTTTTGTACTTTAGTTAGTGTATTTATTTGTATTTATTTGTAGGTATTTGTATTTAATTTATTTATTGATAGTGTAGTGTTAGGTTTAATTGTAACTTAGGTTATGATTTATTTTACAGGTAATTTTGTAATTATTTTAACTAGGTAGCTATTAAATAGTTATTAACTATTTAATAGCTATTGTACCTGGTTAAAATAAATACAAAGTTGCCTGTACAATAAATATAAATCCTAAAATAGCTACAATATAATTATTCTTTATATTGTAGCTATATTAGGGTTTATTTTACAGGTAAGTATTTAGCTTTAAATAGGAATAATTTATTTAATAAGATTTAATTTATTTCGTTAGATTTAAATTATATTTAACTTAGGGGGTGTTAGGGTTAGAGTTAGCTTTAGGGGTTAATACAGTTATTAGAGTAGAGGCGAGTTCCGGTCGGCAGATTAGGGGTTAATAATTGAAGTTAGGTATCGGCGATGTTAGGGAGGGAGGCGGATTAGGGGTTAATACATTTATTATAGTAGCGGTGAGGTCCGGTCGGCAGATTAGGGGTTAATTATTGTAGCTAGGGGGCGGCGACGTTGTGGGGGGCAAATTAGGGGTTAATAAATATAATATAGGGGTCGGCGGTGTTAGGGGCAGCAGATTAGGGGTACATAGATATAATGTAGGTTGCAGCGGTGTACGGAGCGGCAGATTAGGGGTTAAAAGTGTAATGCAGGGGTCAGCGATAGCGGGGGCGGCAGATTAGGGGTTAATAAGTGTAAGGTTAGGGGTGTTTAGACTCGGGGTTCATGTTAGGGTGTTAGGTGCAGACTTAGAAACTGTTTCCCTATAGGAAACAATGGGGCTGCGTTAGGAGCTGAACGCTGCTTTTTTGCAGGTGTTAGGTTTTTTTCAGCTCAAAATGCCCCATTGTTTCCTATGGGGGAATCGTGTACGAGCACGTTTTTGAAGCTGGCCGCGTCCGTAAGCACCGCTGGTATTGAGAGTTGCAGTGGCGGTAAATTATGCTCTACGCTCCCTTTTTGGAGCCTAACGCAGCCTTTCTGTGAACTCTAAATACCAGCGGTATTTAAAAGGTGCGGGGGGGGGGGGGAAAGCACTCGTAGCTAACGCACCCCTTCTAATGCAAAACTCCAAATCTAGGTGTTATTTTATATATATATATATATATATATATATATATATATATATATATATATATATATATATATATATATATAGTTGCCCATAGGGCTGTATCCTCTGGGTACTTCAATACTCCAGATGGCAATCAGAACACTTTGGTGCCAAATTATAAGATTATTTTGATGCCAATCAGCTATTTACTTAATCCTCTAGAACATTTTTTATCAGCTGCCTTACCAGGATTTACCTCCTTCCTTGCACTACCACTTCATGGGGTCCGTTTATTAATGTGCGGATGGACATAATCCGATATAGTGGATCATGTCCGCGCACATCGATAATTATCATTGCACCAGCAGTTCTTGTAAACTGCTGGTGCAATACCACCCCCTGCAGATTCACAGCCAATCGGCCGCTAGCAGGGGGTGTCAATCAGCCCGATCGTATGAGGCAGCATCCGCTGCTTCATAAATAGACCCCCATGACCTCACTTCATTGCGCTCATACCACCATCCCTCCACTGCCTGCACACTTGAGATTGGCTCCTCCAAATAAGGAAATAGTGGGTGGAGTTTGGCTATTAAAAAATAATTACAGTAAAAAGGATGTTAATTTGTTTAAGTCTTAGCTGAAATATTATTAGCAACACAACAGAGATGTAATTACAAGGTGTTTACTGTACCGTTAAAGAGTTTATGCAGATTTAAATGTGAATGCTTTTGAGATGCACACATGCATGCGCATGCACAACCTGATGCAAAGCTGTCATCTTATATAAAGAATTTTGAAAAAGCCCCACGAGAAAACTAGGGAAGGTGGGGTATCAACAATTACCTTCAGAAAAATCCCCCTTAGTTAAGCCCATGTAAGCTAAGTGGGTCAGTGCCTAATGCTGAAAATGTTAAATTATTACACAATAAAAGAAAATAAGCATTATATGGCACACTTACAGAGATTGATTGAAAACAATAGTAAGCCTGGGTAAGGAGTGTGTGCAATAAAACTTTACATTTAATAAATATTTATTAAAAATGATGGACCATACCACCCAGCTAAAAAGATTATAAACAGATAACACAGTCACTGCCTCCCCAGAGAACAGTATCATATATCACTCGATTTCTCCATCTTATATAATGGTCACAAATTATTCAAGTCCTATAGTTTGCTGAATATCAAATTAAGGGAAAGACTAGAGATAAATAAATTATTTCCATGTTGATACTAATCACAGTAGAAATAATAACCCACATATAAAAATATATCTCCTAAATGTCTCCAAAATGTTCTATTTTAATTTAGTCTTAAGCATATAAATTTTGGAGAATTTCCTCAGGATGAACTTTCATATAAATCATCAACTATAAATACCTTTACGTTATGACAGTTATTACACTAATCGTAACTGACAAAAAATAGTACATAATCGCAAACTCATATAATGATGAAGAGAAATATATATAATGTACATGTGCAAAAATGCACTCAATGAATATGTACCCCCATCTCATATATAAATATGTGATAAACAAATCAACTGTTTACTTTAGAGTGTTTGATTATATACTTAAAAACACATTTTGAAGACAAACTATGTATAGTTAACAGTCCCTATTTATAGGAAACACATACAGTGGGGCAAAAAAAGTATTTAGTCAGCCACCAATTGTGCAAGTTCTCCCACTTAAGAAGATGAGAGAGGCCTGTAATTTTCATCATAGGTATACCTCATCTATGAGAGACAAAATGTGGAAACAAATCCAGACAATCACATTGTCTGATTTGGAAATAATTTATTTGCAAATTATGGTGGAAAATAAGTATTTGGTCAATATCAAAAGTTAATCTCAATACTTTGTTATATATCCTTAGTTGGCAATGACAGAGGTCAAACATTTTCTGAAAGTCTTCACAAGGTTGTCACACACTGTTGCTGGTATGTTGGCCCATTCCTGCATGCAGATCTCCTCTAGAGCAGTGATGTTTTGGGGCTGTCGCTGGGCAACACAGACTTTCAACTCCCTCCAAAGGTTTTCTATGGGGTTGAGATCTGGAGACTGGCTAGGCCACTCCAGCACCTTGAAATGCTTCTTACGAAGCCTCTCCTTCGTTGCCCGGGTGGTGTGTTTGGGATTATTGTCATGCTGACCCAGCCACGTTTCATCTTCAATGCCCTTGCTGATGGAAGGAGGTTTGCACTCAAAATCTCATGATACATGGCCCCATTCATTCTTTCATGTTCTTTCATGATCTTTACATGATCAGTCATCCTGTTCCCTTTGCAGAGAAACAGCCCCAAAGCATGATGTTGCCAACCCCATGCTTCACAGTAGGTATGGTGTTCTTTGGTTGCAACTCAGCATTCTCTCTCCTCCAAACACGACGTGTTGTGTTTCTACCAAACAGTTCTACTTTGGTTTCATCTGACCATATGACATTCTCCCAATCCGCTTCTGGATCATCCAAATGCTCTCTACTCTCTAGCATACTTCATACGGGCCCGGACATGTACTGGCTTAAGCAGGGGGACACGTCTGGCACTGCAGGATCTGAGTCCCTGGTGGCGTAGTGTATTACTGATGGTAGCCTTTGTTACGTTGGTCCCAGCTCTCTGCAGGTCATTCACTAGGCCCCCCGTGTGGTTCTGGGATGTTTGCTCACCGTTCTTGTGATCATTTTGACCCCACGGGGTGAGATCTTGTGTGGAGCCCCAGATCGAGGGAGATTATCAGTGGTCTTGTATGTCTCCCATTTTCTAATTATTGCTCCCACAGTTGATTTCTTCACACCAAGCTGCTTGCCTATTACAGATTCAGTCTTCCCAGCCTGGTGCAGGTCTACAATTTTGTTTCTGGTGTCCTTCGACAGCTCTTTGGTCTTCACCATAGTGGAGTTTGGAGTGTGACTGTTTGAGGTTGTGGACACGTGTCTTTTATACTGATAACAAGTTCAAACAGGTGCCATTAATACAGGTAATGAGTGGAGGACAGAGGAGCCTCTTATAGAAGAAGATACAGGTCTTTGAGAGCCAGAAATTTTGCTTGTTTGTAGGTGACCAAATACTTATTTTCCACCATAATATGCAAATAAATTCTTTCCAAATAAGACAATGTGATTGTCTGGATTGGTTTCCACATTTTGTCTCTCATAGTTGAGGTATACCTATGATGAAAATTACAGGCCTCTCTCATCTTCTTAAGTAGGAGAACTTGCACAATTGGTGGCTGACTAAATACTTTTTTGCCCCACTGTATAAAGTATGTCATTCTCCAAGTGGTAACTAAATGCCAGTTACATGTATTATTATTTTCAGAAATGAATTATACATAATAAGGTATAAGAAAGTGTAAAATATACTCCTCAAAGCTAAATCAATGGAAAATGTAATATATGAAAGAATACTACTAGAGAAAAATGAGAAATTAACAACCATCTCACAGTACTTGAAAGTAACTAATAATAGCTACAAACAAGCTAAAAAAAGCTAAAAGAAGGCCAAAAAAGTATCTTTTAATGGAGGGAGCCTATACAAAATAACTGATATCCCATTCAAGGTTCAGCCCAGTAGGTATCCTGGACTTGAGCTTATATATCCAATATAGCTCCTTTTTATCAAGTATTTTGTATCTGTTTCCTCCTCTAGAGGGAGTTCTTGCCACATCAATAATTTTCACTGTGAAATCCCCTTTATTGAAATGGAAGAGGTTGAAGTGCCTGGACACCACAGAGTCCTTATTAAATTTTTTGACATCATTTACATGCTCTCTGACCCTCACATTTACCTCCCTCGTCGGGGATTTCACAGTGAAAATTATTTTGATTTAGTCTTAAGCTCAAGTCCAGGATAACAACAGGGCCGTCACTAGAAATTTTGGGGCCCCCCCTTTAACATGTGCAATTTTTGCCCAAGTGACTAAAACGTATATGCACTTTATTCTTAGTGTAGTCAAACGTGGAAATGTTGTAAACACACAAATACAGAAACACACAGACACACATAAGGATTCCCATATAGACACTCTAGCAGACATGCAAAGAAACATACAAACAATAATAGACACAGACACTCACACAGACACTCAGCACTTGTTTACATTAACCTGACAAAAGTAATGAGGTAGACTACAGTTTTGTCAAAAAAAAGAAAATTTACAAGACAAAATATGGAATTCTAATTATCTTTTGGTCAAAAAGGATGCCAACTATATGATGGCAACAGCATGCAGTGGCTGAAAGGAAGGGCCCTGAACTGCCTAAACAATAATTTAAAGGTTAAGTGGTGGATTGGTGACTTCCAGAAAGGTCTCATTAGTCTCAAAGAGCCTGATTCATCAAGCTCTGAATGGAGCTTGATGCAGCTGTTTCTGCACGAGCCTCCAGGCTCGCCGGAAACAAGAGTTAAGAAGCAGCGGTCTTAAGACTGCTGCCCCTTAATTTATCCGCCTGCTCTGAGGCTGCGGACATCAATCTGCCCAATCACATACGATTGGGTTGATTGACACCCCCTGCTAGCAGCCGCAAATCTGCAGGGGGCGGCATTGCACAAGCAGTTCACTAGAACTGCTTGTGCAATGATAAATCCCGACAGCGTATGCTATCGACATTTATCAACATTTATCAATCTGCGGCGGACATGATCACTACAGCAGATCATGTCCATCCGCACCATGATAAATCTACCCCAAAGTCTGTAGAAAGATCTGAATAATCAGTAGTAAGGTCAAAATGTCCTAAAAAGGAACATACAATGGACAGACACACAAACTCAAACTTGAACTTGCACATACACCCAAGGAAACACCCACAGAGACAGCCTCAGAAAACACACAAAGACATACATACTCACAGACACCCACAGAAAACACACAAAGACATACACACACACACACACACAAAGACACACACAGAAAACACACAAAGACATACACACACACACACACACACACACTCACAGAGACATCCACAGAAAATGCACAAAGACAGAAACACAAACCCTCACAGAGAGATCCACAGAAAAAAATACATACACACTCATAGAGACACCAACAAAAGCACAAAGACATGAACACAGACACCAACAGAAACACTCACAGTAGGTAACATTTCTGCACATTGCCATCCCCTAAATCAACAGATTGCATGATAAAAAAATAGCAGAAATTAAGAGATGACTTTTTAAAGAATCATATTTGTAAATGTGCTAACAAAAATACTTCTGTGAATTCAAAATTGTACATTATTGATCTGTCAGAATGGGTAGATGAAGAAAAGTACTTTTAAAAAGTTGACACATGTTTGGGGTTTCCACCCCCCCCCATTTTCCCCAACCAAGAGCACCACTTCAAATCTGGTGTACAAATGTTCCCATCTGTCAGCTGTACTTATCAATTTTTGAAAATGCTGTACTCTTTGTAGTCTTGGAGGAACCATAAGCTGTGGCACTAGGTCTCATGCCATTAAAACTGGTTAAATGCAGGATTTAAGCTTGTTTGTATGTATTTCAAAATTAAGTCAGCTGTAGTGTAAACTGAACAGTGTTAAGTTAACCTGTCTCATTTCAAACACTGAGCAATCTTAGCCTGAGAGTGTAACATTTTATGCAGATGTAAAAATCTTAGATAAAATGCCTCCTGGCATCTGGAAAGTTCTTGTATTGCTAGTGGGATATTCCACTATCAGACTGAACTCGGCCAGTAGTCTTCTTAAACCGGCGTTAAGCCGGAATGATAGGGAATAACACAGAGCAGAGAAAGTTCGCAAGATGAGGTCAATGGCACTCACCACAGACAGGATGGTCTTTGGCGGCAACAGGCAGGGAATCAGAGAAAGGCAGTCCAGGGGTAAACCACTAGAATGGTCAAGCGGGCAGGGTTTGGCAACAGAGAGGCAATCCAAAACAATAGGGGTTAAACAGGCAGAGTGGTCAGACAAACAGAGTTCAGCAGCAGTATATCAATCCAGCAATTTAGGGGTTAACAGGCAGATCAGTCAGGCAAGCAGAGTTGAGCAGCAATATATCAATCCAGCAATTTAGGGTTTAACAGGCAGAGTAGTCAGGCAAGCAGAGTTCAGCAGCAGTAAATCAATCCAACAATTTAGGGGTTAACAGGCACAGTAGTCAGGCAAACAGAGTTCAGCAGCAGTATATTAATCCAGCAATTTAGGGGTTAACAGTCAGAGTAGTCAGGCAAGCAGAGTTCATTAACAATAAGGCAATCAGAATAAACAATGATCTATCACACCCAGGAGCACACAAAGTAACACCTATACTTGGGCAGTGATAGATCGTACTGAGCAACTTACATAGGTACAGGATTCGCGCCACATTAATCCGGACTGGTATCAGAGAGAGGAGCGTGTGCAATGACGTCAGTGCCGCACACATCCAGACCCAACACAGCCCTAGGCAATGAGCAGGGAAGGAGACGCCGCGCCCCTAGCAACAGCTAGAGTGGCGCGGCATGACAGTCCTTGCATAAAGGGGCAGTACACTGGAATGTAATTAATATATATAAATAAAAAAACAATATCCGCCCAAAGGGCATGTACCATTTGTTTATTGAGGAGGAAACATTTATGCGTGGTTTTAAATATAGAATTTCTACAGCATTGTCATATTGCTAAAAAATATGTTTTTATAGACCCCTGGCCCCACCACAAAACTACCACACTGAAGTTAAAATCTGAAATTGCACAAATAAATAAAAAACATTTACTAAGTAAGTCCTACCTACTCTGCAAATGAAAGTGATCTGCCGCCTGACTCTGGCACACACCGTACAAACTGAAGTGCCAAATCTGTCTCACACTGTGCATATTGGTTTAGTGCACACTCAGAAATCCTCTCAAATGCTAATGCTTTTACTCGTTGTAATGACATTTCCCACGCTCAGTAGCACTCTGCTGTAGCCTCCTCTGGTGGCTGCCAAAATGTAAAAAAAATAAAAATAATAGTTGTGCTTGCCTCATGAAGCCCCCTGGCCCACTGGGCCCCTGACAGGAGTCACCCTATTCACCCCCAGATGGTGGCCCTGCCTCCAAATAAGGCAAATTGTGGGTGGAGTTTGTTACATTGCAGTAAAAAGAATGTTAATGTGTTTTAAAAACGTTCAGACTTGATATGTTATTTTATAACACAATATATAATACAATAGAAATATGTTATAATTACAAGATGCTTACTGTCCCTTTAATGCAGCAACAATGAATACCTGGGGAAAAAAAAGTCTATAGAATACATTAAATATAAATATTTGCACAAAACCAACATTTCAAATAAAATATCTCCGCAGTGGCAGATAGGTCCTATACCTAGTGTGCATATATAATACATAAATAGGAAATAAAAGGACATAATATTATTTCAGATTTAATGGTCCATGGGTCATATTAGATACAGAGTAAATTATGCAATATATATCCTAATTAGAAGGAAGGTGCAATTGGTTTATAGTGAACACCAAGTCATTTCATGCTTTGCTTGCTACATGCTGATTTTCACATGAGCAAATAAGATTTAATAGCAGTACTATCAAGCAGCACTTACTACTTATTTAACATTTAAATGTATCTGTCATGTCACAAAACACATAAGATAGATGTCCTAAGATAAAATGCAAACTCAGTATAATATATACGGTACCTATAAATATAAATATATATTTCACAAAATTGAATGCATATATATATATATATATATATATACATATATATGTATATATATAGTATATGATACTGTTTATAACCATGCAGAAAAATAAAATATTATTATTATTATTATTAAATAAGCATATATAGGGGCAGAAGTGTCTGTTTCCGCGCGAGCCTTCAGGCTTGCCGGAAACAGAAGTTATCGGGTTGATTGACATCCCCTGCTAGCGGCCGATTGGCTGCGAATCTGCATCGGTGGCATTGCACAAGCAGTTCACCAGAACTGCTTGTGCAATGATAAATGCAGAAGGAGTATGCTTTTGGCATTTATCGATGTGCAGCGGACATGAAACACTACATTGTATCATGTCCGCTCGCACTATGATAAATTGGCCCCCGTGGTCTAAAAAAATATAACAACGATTTTTCTTGATTTCTCTCCATGCTGGCAAGCTTTTGAATATCAGGACCATAATAAGAAAGTATGTAGACCTGCTGCAAAAATGAAGGCATAAGTATGCCAGACAAATTTAATAGCATTGTATCATTGGCCCAGGAATGGACTAACCTACACAGGTACTTGCATTGGGATTGGGCTTTATGTTGTTTGTCCCTCTTGAGTTATGAATCAGCACTTTTGCTCCTTTGAATTTAATTTGATTGCTGCTGTGTCTGTGTAGCAGCTATGCCCATTTCTCTCTCCTCGCTTTACTATTTCTATCCTGTCCCCTTTGTGTTGCTGTTTCATGGGGCTTGGGCATGCATGGTATATAAAGGTTGCTAAGTTCATACATCTGGCCTGAGGACTGATATTTGGACATGTGCTCACAATAAAGAGGTTGATGGGTAGTAGAATTTTTTTCTGATGTGTGATGCCTGGATATTGGGTATTTAGCTTGGATAAATGTTTGAAGTGGCACACATATACACTATACTAATCTGGTATCTAATGATCAAAAACTGATATAAAAAGCTATTCTGGGTACATGCATCTGGTCTGGGACCTGATATGGTTTGCGTAAAAGGGCTGCAAGGTGGCATGCACTGGTGTCTCATCTCATATAGCAATATATATATATAACACAGAGAGAATTTGGTTTATGAAAAATGTGTTTACATGCAAATGATTATCTCTAGAGCAGTGTTAAACACAGTTTAACTTCCCTCTACACCTTTTAATTCTACATGTTTCAGGGTTTGGGCTAGGTCCCTTAGTTCCAGTGAAGGGTCATCATAATTTTGCAGGATATAAAGAGATTTCAGACAAATGGTTGCTTACAACCATGAGGCAACAGTTTGGGCTAGGCCCTTTCCTCTTCCAGCATGATTGTGCTCCTGTGCACAAAGCGAGGTCCATAAAGATATGGTTTGAAGAGTATGGTGTAGAAGAACTTAAGTGTCCTGCACGGAGACCTGACCTAAACCCCAATAAACACCTTTGGGATGAATTGAAACACTAATTGTGAGCCAGACCTTATTGCCCAACATCAGTGTCTGACCTCACAAATGCTTTATTCGCTGAATGGACACAAATTCCCACAGAAAAGCATTTCCGGAAGAGTGACAGCTACTATGACCACAAAGGTGGGCTAACTCTATATTATTGCCCATGGTTTTATAATGAGATGTCCAACAAGCTCATATATATAGGTGTAACGGTCAGGTGTACACATTCTTATATTTTTCTTTTATAATTCAGAATGAGCACACAATTAAATCCGAATTACATTTATTATGAAAATAACTTTGTATTGTTTTATGAAGAGAATACCTAGGTAAACAGTGTGCACGTGTATGCAAAGCTGGCTCTATAATTGGGTGGGTGGTTCTATAGAATCCATGTGGCAATTGACAGTGGTGGCATATAGGGAGAGCATATCCCAGTTTATAACGTTGTTGTTTCTGGTTTTAAGAGAAATTACTCTCATTTGGGGATTATTAGATGATATCAACATACGCTTGTGTGATATCTGCTGAACATTAATCTTTAAGACTGGTGATTATGGTTGCGTTTGGACTCTAATGGATGTAGAGTTAGGTGGTGCTATTTCATTCTTAGACCCATAATAACTTTAGCCAACCCTGACTGTATGGCAGCAGTTTTATTAGAATGTTTTGAGCACTAGGTGGCATTAGTGTTTGCACAATGTTTAGCATTGTTAAAAGCTTTCTTGCAAAACTGATGCTATATATTTCTCCATACATATACATACATCAAAGTCTACCTACCTAATCTTTTAACAAAGAATACCAAAAGAACAAAGTAATGTGATTATAAAAGTAAATTAAGTTTTTTATTATTGTAAAGTCATGAATTATAAATTAAAGGGATAGTATAGGCAAATTATAACTATAAAGCATTAGGTAGTCAAATCTATAAGCATTAAAAGTTCAAATATCTTGCGCTGTCTTTTTTTCTGTTTCGCCTCTATCCTTGCTGAAAATGTGGCTCCCTTCCCCACTGTGAGGCTAATTTGCATTAGTCAATCATGGTGGGCAACCTTGGTGCTCCTGTCACGCACGGTTCTTTAAGTGTGCACGTACCCGTGCATACGCCCTGATTTCCCATATCTACTAAGCTTTTGCATATTGAATATATCGCGACCCTGGGAATCCTCTTCGACTTCACCGATCATGCGGTCATATGACAGCTGTTTCTGCATAGCCGGAGTAATAATAATAATAATAGCTTTGTTTTAATGAAAAAGTAAGTGGAATAAGTTTATTAGATTAAGATAATATCATGACAGTATTTTAAACAGTTTTATATAAAATTACTTTTCTAACCCTTTAACTAGTTTTATGTCCCTTACTTGGTGAGTGTACATTGTTTTGACAGCATTAAAGGGATAGTAAGGTCAAAATATAAATGTGTATGGGTACATTTCAATTTTAAATATATAAGTATTTTAGCAATATACTTCCAAAAGCAAAAATGCTTCTAGTAAAATCTATTACTGTTTGTTGTCAGCAGCATACGCACATATGCTGTGAGGGTTCATGCACAATTATTCAAGCTCAGAGAGCTGGTGGTGTGTATTTTAAGATGTTTATTGTTCCTTTTAAGGATAGCTGTACTTTCCATGCAATATTTTCTATATATATATCTTTATCTATATCATTATCTATCTATCTATAAAATCTAGTGCAGGGGTGTCCAAACTTTGCTCTCCAGAGGTTTTGGAACTACATTTCCGATGATGCTCAGCCAGCATTTTATCTAGCTGAGCATCATGGGAAATGTAGTTCCAAAACCTCTGGAGAGCAAAGTTTGGACACCCCTGATCTAGTGCATTTAAATAATTATACATGAAGGGGAAAATGGAATCAAGCAGAACCAATAAGACAGGTATGGTATTAGTGTGGACAGTTCTTCTGTTGAGTAGACATGGACCTTCCATTTAATAATTAAATAATAACACTGGGTACTTTACCTTCTCTCCTGGCGTTAGCAATAACCTTAGCAGCAGATTTACTCATAACATGAACCACAAACAGTGGACAATTGACTGAGTTAGCTATAGTGATAGATCTTTGAGTGGCCTCTGCTTCCACCTCTTCTGGTCGACACAGTTCATGACCTTCTGGCCCAGTTATTCCAAGGGATAACATTTTCTTTGCACCCTTTAAAAAGATAAAATATTAGAGCTGTATGTATTAGTTGTAACCTACAGTACTATATGTTGTGTGCTCATCAGTTAATACATTAACAAACAGTAAATAAGTAAAATGTCCATGCTCATCAAATATCAGCACAAATTACTGCACCCAACCTTAGTAATAAATAAAATAAACAGTGAAAAATAAAAAAAACCCACTGTGTTTCTGTAATTAATTAACTTCTACTGCCATTCTGCTGAATGAACATCCTTTTTTTTTCTTGTTAGGTTTGAAACAGTTTGTGTAGTTACAATATAAAGCTGGCCCTACCAGCCATTGGGCAATACATACTTCAGTATCCATAATGCACAAATAGGCATACGCTACTAGCTTTATTTCAAATTTCAACAGCTGTGGGAAATGTAACTTTTTTCCAGAAGATTTTATATATTTTTAAACATTTTCATCGAGTTTACCAAAGTAAAAAAAATTACTTTTATTGTATACAGTGATTAGGGATGGGCGAATATTTCGCAACATTCGAAATTTAAAACTAATTTTTATACATGTCTGTGTCCGTTCAAATCAAATTTAGAATGTTTATCAAACATTCTAACATTCTAATTTTGATTAGTACTCAAGTTTTAATTAACATTCCCTAATATTTGTAAGAATATTTACATTTTATGTTTATTTTCTAATATAAAATCAAATTTTAAAAAGATAATTAGAAATAATACAAATTAATTTAGATTTCGAATGTTCATAATATATCGAATATACACATTCAAAATTCGAATGTGTATATTTGAACTATTATGAACATTTGAATTTGAAAGCAACATTCAAATTTGAAAGCTATCATTTGAATTAGAAAAATAACATTCAAATTCAAAAATAACATTTGAAAATCGAAAATAAGATTACAAAAACAAAAACAACATTAAAAATTAACATTTGACTTTCGAATTTTAAAGAATATTCATTCGTATCGATATTCGATTGTGTAAAATGAATATCTAAAGCAATAATAGTACCATTTTAATTTTCGATTTTGCAACATTTGCCCATCCTTTCTGCACACACAATAAGGGGCAGATTACGAGTGGAGCACAAAATTTGAAGTGGCCTGCAATGTGAATGTGACCTCGTGTTCACATTGAATGAAAGCTTTGCTCTCAATAGTGCACGCTTCCATAGGCTCCAATGGAAGCCTCATTCTCAAACCGCGAGACATGGCATGAAAACCTAGCGCAGCAAAAGGGGTAAGTTGCGCATTGACGGGCAACACATCTTAAATATATATGTATATGAATATATATATATATTTATGTGTTTATATTTGTAAATTATGATTGCAAAGAATGGGTAAGATTATGATATGGTGGGATGTATTCAGTTAGTGCTGGTGACCACCTAACCAGAGACAGTTCAATAACCCTCTCTCCTCTATCATGTTAAACACATTCAGGTTGTGGGATAAATATCTTAGAAAAATACCAAGCCTGTCGAGCAATATTTCCCCATTAACTCAGATTTTAAAGAATCAATAACTCCTCATCGATATTACTCCACCTAATACAGTACACAAATTAGTCCCATGTTATTCGGTACTACAAAATGGCAAACTGAAACTTAAAACAGAACTTTCAGACTCCATTTGTCCATACTTTTATACGTGGTATAAATACCTTCAACTGTCACATTCCATTGCACTTTATCCCAATAAAGAACACATTTGTAGAGCTTTTATGACTTTTAAAACCCTTTGCTATAATATCCAACCACTGAGAGGGCTATTATCCCTTATTTATAAATGACTAATTGCTCATCATTCCAAATTATTGCCCACCTACACTAAGAAGTGGGAAGTTGAACTTCAAACTCAAATATTAGAAAACGATTGGCTTAAGATCTTTAAAAATATGAGCAAGACATCTTCTTTAAAGGGACACTGAATCCAATTTTTTTTCTTTCGTGATTCAGAAAGCATGCAATTTTAAACAACTTTCTAAATTACTCCTATTATTAATTGTTCTTCGTTCTCTTACTATCTTTATTTGAAAAAGAAAGTCTAGTACACTGGACAGCACTTGTTTATTGGTGAATGAATTTATCCACCAATCAGCAAGAACAACCCAGGTTGTTTATCAAAAATGGGCCGGCATGTAAACTTACATTCTTTCTTTTCAAATAAAAATACCAAGAGAATGAAGAACATTTGATAATACTGATACTGATACTGATGCAGTATAACTGTAAAAAGCTGACAGGAAAATATCACCTGAGCATCTCTATGTAAAAAAGGATTTTATTTTACTTCACAATCTCCTTAGCTCAGCAGAGTAAGTTATGTGTAAAAAGTTATACTCAGCTACTGCCCAGCTGCAGGTAAAAAAAAATGAAGAAATGAACAGCAGCCAATCAGCATCAGCAGTGCTGAGGTCATGAACTCTTTTACTATGATTTCATGAGATTTCACTTAACTCTCATGAGATTTCATTGTAAACTTCCTTACACTTAATAGGGAAATAAGATGAGTGTGCACGAATGCTCACACCTTCCGCTGTCCCGGGACAGACATACTGATTTGTTGCTTAGAAGTCCTTTACAATGGGATGTGGCTACTGAGGAACTTTTGAGGTAAAAGATCTTTCTTTTTTACATAGAGATGTTCAGGTGATATTTTCTAGTCAGCTTTTTACAGCTATGCTGCATCACTTTCAAGTGTTTAAACATTTGGGTTTTATGGCCCTTTAAATATAAAATGTAAGGTCTTTGAGAAACAAATGTATGTGTTTTTAGGGAAAGTTTTTGCTCGCTTTACATTTTACAGTGTCAGTGAGTTTAGAAAATCACTTCTTAAAGTAAGCCACTAGATGTCAGCATTTCACTATTTAGAAAATGTCATTAGTAAAATTGTGCTGCAGAAAGTGAAAATCCAATTTACCTCAGCAATTAAATCCCCGTTTTCAGCATGCACTTGAGCAATTGCTCCAAGGTCCTTACAACAAGAAAAGGCCTGATAAAGTTCAATATCATTAACCATGTACAGATCTTTGTAGGCCATGAACATCTTGAAGGAATTAACTCCTTTATCTCTGACGAGGATCTTCATTTCTTCTTTAACCTAAAAAATAACACAGTATTGCAGTAATTAGCAAAAACATTTTGGCACTGATTAGGCTCCCTAATGATAGTGCGGGACGCACCAAGCAGTAACATAAGTGCGCAACTTGCACACTACTTTTTTGTGCATTTATTCAGATTTTGGTTTCATTAAACAAATGTATGTCTCTACTATTTATAGCTGTCCCTAAATGACCTCAGCAGATAATAAACTTTTAAACTCAATAAAACCGAAATTGGTTCAGAATCTGGTGGCACTTTAGTTTCTCTGGGAACAGCGGAAAAAAACAAAATTCCCAGGGCTAAACAAGAGGAAAAATAAATAAATAAATACTAAATAATTACCCTTTTAAATACAGGTAATATGTATTTTTCAGCTGTCCAATATAGAGCTTGATTACAAGAAGCGAGCCAATTTTTTATTGCTCTTAAATGCTAACTGCGCTCAAGGTAAAATATTTGCACTGTCGGATTAGCGATGGTATTACAAGTTGAAAATTAAAAGTTAGCGCACGATTAAAAGACCCTGGCGGCTAATTTCAGGACTTCAAATATCTTGACCGTGTTAACTCTCCCATAGATTTCTATGGGACGCACTAAAGAAAGCTTTTTTATGTATCGCGTGTGCACTAAGCCAACACTGCGCTAGATCAACTGTGCAAAAGCCTAAGGTGCATTAAGAATACTTTAAATTCCTATGTTCTTCACTTCAAACAAAATGTTCTTTTATTTTTAAATATATATATTTTTTTATATATATATATATATATATATATACTTATTTGTAAAATATATATATATATCTGTCTATATGAAAATATACAGATATATATATATATATATATATATTTTTTTTTTTTTTAAATAAAAAAAGTGAAAAGCATAGGAATTTCAAGTATTTCTATTCAATAACATAAAAACATTAAAATTGATTTTAAAAAATATTGCATATTTTATGGTATTTGACTGGGATGGGGTCAAAGTTTATATATAAGTGCATATAAGTGTGTACATACTGTATATGTATGTAAGCACATACACATATAAACACATAAATACACGTGTATACACATATATATATATATATACAGTATGTGTATATATATATATATATATATATATATATATATATACACACATTGGAGCCCTTTCCAATCAAACACCTTGCCGTATAACATATCCATTTGAACCCTTTTACAATATTTTTATCAATATTCAAATTGTGTTTTTTTAAAATAAAAAAGTGTATATATGAGTGTAATACTTTATTTTAATATGTTTTTGATGTGTTTTGTGAAACTTTTTTTTAACCCTTACACTTCAGGTTTCAAGTCGCGCGAATTCTTATGCTATTTGGACTTTCCCTCAAGCGCAACCCATAACTTTCAACTTGTAATATCAGCACTATTTACAGCGGTCACAATGTGCTTTAAATCGTCAGTATTAATTTGTTTCCTTTAATTTTTTAAGGGGTTTATATTTTAACATGCTCTGGATAATGCACTTACCCGATACTGGCCACTCTAACAGGAGGCTCCAAGGACCTGCACTACAGTAAGTGCAGGTCATGTGAACCAAGAGCGTTAAGGTTCTACGGTTCTACCTCTAGACCAATAGCTAGTCAGTTGACACGCACAGATATTGGTTTAGAGGTGGACACGTCGCCTCATTGAAGAAAGCGATGTGCCCTGGGTGACCGGAGGCGCTGAGTTAGCGATATACTTGCCTTGGAGATAGGGGGAGTTTAAAATAGTTTTTTAGGAAACTATGGCAAAAACTAATGTTTATTTTTAGTTATGGTAAATCCTAGCGTTTGTTATACGCTTGGGTTTACCATCACTTTAACTAAAATTCAATATTTGTTTAATTTTAAACTAAACGAATACCGAATAGTGCAGCCACCGAATATTTGGGGAAATTAATTTCCCTGCATATTTGGAACGAAAATTTCTTGGCTGCACATCTCTAATAAATAGTGTGATGCATTAATAAAGACACACCTTTTTAAAACCACGTTTATATTAGAGTTTACTAAAAAAAGTGTACATTTATGTTAGAGTTTACCAAGAAATGTATGTTTATGCGAGAGTTTAAGTTCTTTCCGAAACACAAAAAGCAGGGAAATTCCTGTTTTTTTATTTATTCACCTAAACTGAAAACAAAGTTGGCACTCCCCCAATATGCTGCATGCAAGAACAACAACAAAATCTGATGCTTAAAATATCATGAGGGAGGCATTGCAGTGTACAGTATATGTTTTTTATTTATTTATTTATTTTAAACATATGAATACAATTTTTTTTTTTTTAAGTAAGTGAAACTATAAGCAGTGGCACACTACAGTTTTCCTTTCCACAATAACATCAC
Organism: Bombina bombina; assembly: GCF_027579735.1. Classification (NCBI taxonomy): domain Eukaryota; kingdom Metazoa; phylum Chordata; class Amphibia; order Anura; family Bombinatoridae; genus Bombina; species Bombina bombina. The sequence continues at coordinate 1,018,218,456 of NC_069503.1, forward strand.
ATAAAACAAAATTACACACTTGGTCCACCTTAAAGGGACATTAAACACTAATAAAATGCTAGATATAATGATGCATTCAAAGAAAAGATTAGATTGAGAATAACATGTAGATGTATGTTTTAAAGCTTCATTAGTTGTTTAAATAGTGACAAAATAAGTGTAAAGTTTTAATGTCTATAAAGCAATGGAGCTGCCATGTTGTAACTTAGGTTACGTTCTCTGCTGTGGCAAGTCAGGGACAGTTACAAACAGGTCACTAGAGTTTGCAGCCAATGGCTGTGTTGAATATAACAGTGTTCTGCACTTATTTCTAACAGGAACTGAAAGTTCACAATTTCAGATTGGAATTACAGGAAAAGGGGACAAAATAAATAATGAATGTATATTGTAAAGTTTTTTTTTATATATATATTCAATTTAACATTTTATATTACCATCTCAAAGTGTTTAATGTACCTTTAAATACAGGTGTACAGTGTTCATAAACAAGAGTTCTATGCAAATGAGCATTCTTTAAAAATGTGTTTGCTTTTAAACTGTACAATAAAGTTTATTGTAAATTTAAAATGTATATCTGGTGATTTTTACATTTCTATAACCAATATTGGAAAGTAGAAGGCTTTTATGTATACAAAAAAAATACGTTAGGGACTCCTTAAAAGGGAAATAAAACCCAATCTTTTTCCGTTCATGATTCAGATAGAGAAAACTATTTTTAAAAAAATGTTTCCAATTTACTTTAATTATCAAATTTGTTTCATTCTCATATCACTCTTTGTTGAAGAGATATCTAGATAGGTCATGTGCACATGTCTGGAGCACTACATGACAGGAAAGAGAGCTGCCATCTAGTGCTGTTGCTAATTTATAACATTGTTGCCAAACCTCTGGAGACACGTGCACACTCCTGAACTAACCTTCCTGCTTTTCAACAAAGGATAACAAGAAAACAAAGAAAATGTAACAATAGAAGTAAATTGGAAAGTTGCTTAAAATTATGTTTTATCTGAATCATGAAAGAAATATTTTGGGTTTAATGTCCCTTTAAGGTTAATAGTTTCTGACATTTTTTTTAATTAAAAGTAAAATTTTCTTTCTCTCTTACAATTTAATGTATATTAAGCTTTGTCTAAATATCCTCAGTTTGCCCATTAATGAAATGTAATTTTATTATACCTCAATAATTAAAAAAGAACTAAACAAATGTTGAGGGCTTGTAGTGACTACCAGTCCAATGTAAACTTTGCAATTGAACAAAGAATGAACCAGTAAACTTTAGCCGTCTGTAGAGCTATAATAATGATGGACATAAGTATATGTTTTTAATCTACACAAAGGGATTAAACACATACACCTAGATTACAAGTTTTGCGTTCGTATTTTAACGCTGAAAAAATGGTAATTTCAGCGTTAAAACAGCAATGCAGACATTACGAGTCTTGTCGGTATAGCTGTACCGCAAGCCTTTTAAGCCTGTAACGCAAAGTGGGACTTCCATAGCGCTGCCATTACGAGTTTTGCTGTGAGGCTGAAAAGCTTGCGTTCCAGCCTATACCGACACGATCCGTTCCGCAATCTGAGAGCAGCAGTTATGAGTTTTACGCAACAAAACTGTTACACAAAACTCATAACTAAACTGTTACAAAGTACACTAAGACCCATGAACTACATATTAACCCTTAATCCGAGGCCCTCCCACATCGCAAACACTATATTAAAGTTATTAACCCCTAATCTGCCGCTCCCGACATCGCTGCCACTAATAAAATTTATTAACCCCTATTTTGCCGCTCCCCGACATCGTTGCCACTATACTAACGTTATTAACCCCTATTCCCCCGCACCTCAACATTGCCCAAACTATAATAAATATATTAACCCCTATTCCACCGTTATAAATTAAACTAACATTACTATTAGACTAAAATTAAAAAAACTGCAAATTAAATTAATTAAATTACATAAAAAATCTACAATTAAAAATAATTAAAACTACTAAATTACAAAAAATTAAAAAATACTAAATTACAAAAAATTACAAACAAAATTATCCAAAATTAAAACAATTACACCTAATCTAATAGCCCTATCAAAATAAAAAAGCCCCCCTAAAATAAAAAACCCTAGCCTGCAATAAACTACCAATAGCTCTTAAAAGGGATTTTTGTAGGGCATTGCCCTAAAGAAATCAGCTCTTTTCCCTGTGTTAGGTTTTTTCAGGTTTTTTTGGGTGTTTTTTTTTTAGATTATGGTTTGGGCTATTTGAAAAAGAGCTGAATGCCATTTTAAGGGCAATGTCCATACAAATGCCCTTTTCAGGGCAATGGGTAGATTAGGTTTTTTTAGTTAGGTTTTTTATTTTGTGGGTTTGGGGGCGTGGGGGTTTGTAATGTTAGGGGGGGTTTGTTTTTATATTTTAGAAAAAGAGCTGATTTCTTTAGGGCAATGCCCTACAAAAGGCCTAGTACCTACCTAGTTAAAATAAATACAAACTTACCTGTGAAATAAAACATAATTTATGTAAGAACTTACCTGATAAATTCATTTCTTTCATATTAGCAAGAGTCCATGAGCTAGTGACGTATGGGATATACATTCCTACCAGGAGGGGCAAAGTTTCCCAAACCTCAAAATGCCTATAAATACACCCCTCACCACACCCACAAATCAGTTTAACGCATAGCCAAGAAGTGGGGTGATAAGACAAAAGTGCGAAAGCATAAAAAATAAGGAATTAGAATAATTGTGCTTTATACAAAAAAATCATAACCACCACAAAAAAGGGTGGGCCTCATGGACTCTTGCTAATATGAAAGAAATGAATTTATCAGGTAAGTTCTTACATAAATTATGTTTTCTTTCATGTAATTAGCAAGAGTCGATGAGCTAGTGACGTATGGGATAATGAATACCCAAGATGTGGATCTTCCACGCAAGAGTCACTAGAGAGGGAGGGATAAAATAAAGACAGCCAATTCCGCTGAAAATAATCCACACCCAAAATAAAGTTTAAATCTTATAATGAAAAAAACTGAAATTATAAGCAGAAGAATCAAAGTGAAACAGCTGCCTGAAGTACTTTTCTACCAAAAACTGCTTCAGAAGAAGAAAACACATCAAAATGGTAGAATTTAGTAAAAGTATGCAAATAAGACCAAGTTGCTGCTTTGCAAATCTGATCAACCGAAGCTTCATTCCTAAACGCCCAGGAGGTAGAAACTGACCTAGTAGAATGAGCTGTAATCCTTTGAGGCGGAGTTTTACCCGACTCGACATAATCATGATGAATCAAAGACTTTAACCAAGACGCCAAGAAATGGCAGAGGCCTTCTGACCTTTCCTAGAACCGGAAAAGATAACAAATAGACTAGAAGTCTTTTGGAAATTTTTAATAGCTTCAACATAATATTTCAAAGCTCTAACTACATCCAAAGAATGCAACGATCTTTCCTTAGAATTCTTAGGAATAGGACACAATGAAGGAACCACAATTTCTCTACTAATGTTGTTAGAATTCACAACCTTAGGTAAAAATTTAAAAGAAGTTCGCAACACCGCCTTATCCTGATGAAAAATCAGAAAAGGAGACTCACAGGAAAGAGCAGATAAATCAGAAACTCTTCTAGCAGAAGAGATGGCCAAAAGAAACAAAACTTTCCAAGAAAGTGATTTAATGTCCAGCGAATGCATAGGTTCAAACGGAGGAGCTTGAACAGCCCCCAGAACCAAATTCAAACTCCAAGTAGGAGAAATTGACTTAATAACAGGTTTTATACGAACCAAAGCTTGTACAAAACAATGAATATCAGGAAGACTAGCAATCTTTCTGTGAAAAAGAACAGAAAGAGCAGAGATTTGTCCTTTCAAGGAACTTGCAGACAAACCTTCATCCAAACCATCCTGAAGAAACTGTAGAATTCTAGGAATTCTAAAAGAATGCCAAGAAAAATGATGAGAAAAACACCAAGAAATGTAAATCTTCCAGACTCGATAATATATCTTCCTAAATACAGATTTACGAGCCTGTAACATACTATTAATCAGAGAGTCAGAGAAACCTCTATGACTGAGAATCAAGTGTTCAATCTCCATATCTTCAAATTTAAGGATTTGAGATCCTGATGGAAAAAAGGACCTTGTGATAGAAGGTCTGGTGTTAACGGAAGAGTCCACGGTTGGCAAGTGGCCATCCGGACAAGATCCGCATACCAAAACCTGTGAGGCCATGCTGGAGCCACCAGCAGAACAAACGAGCACTCCTTTAGAATCTTGGAAATTACTCTTGGAAGAAGAACTAGAGGCGGAAAGATATAGGCAGGATGATACTTCCAAGGAAGTGACAATGCATCCACTGCCTCCGCCTGAGGATCACTGGATCTGGACAGATACCTGGGAAGCTTCTTGTTTAGATGAGAAGCCATCAGATCTATTTCTGGAAGTCCCCATATTTGAACAATCTGAAGAAATACCTCTGGGTGAAGAGACCATTCGCCCGGATGTAACGTTTGGCGACTGAGATAATCCGCTTCCCAATTGTCTATACCTGGGATATGAACCGCAGAAATTAGACAGGAGCTGGATTCCGCCCATACCAGAATTCGAGATACTTCTTTCATAGCCAGAGGACTGTGAGTCCCTCCTTGATGATTGACATATGCCACAGTTGTGACATTGTCCGTCTGAAAACAAATGAACGACTCTCTCTTTAGAAGAGGCCATGACTGAAGAGCTCTGAAAATTGCACGGAGTTCCAAAATATTGATTGGTAATCTTATCTCCTGAGATTCCCAAACCCCTTGTGCTGTCAGAGACCCCCAAACAGCTCCCCAACCTGTCAGACTTGCATCTGTTGAAATCACAGTCCAGGTTGGAAGAACAAAAGAAGCCCCCTGAACTAAACGATGGTGGTCTGTCCACCACGTCAGAGAGTGTCGTACAATCGGTTTTAAAGATATTAATTGAGATATCTTTGTATAATCCCTGCACCACTGGTTCAGCATACAGAGCTGAAGAGGTCGCATGTGAAAACGAGCAAAGGGGACCGCGTCCAATGCAGCAGTCATAAGACCTAGAATTTCCATGCATAAGGCTACCGAAAGGAAAGATTGAGACTGAAGGTTTCGACAAGCTGAAACCAATTTCAGACGTCTCTTGTCCGTCAGAGACAGAGTCAAGGACACTGAATCTATCAGGAAACCTAAAAAGGTTACCCTTGTCTGAGGAATCAACGAACTTTTTGGTAAATTGATCCTCCAACCATGTTCTAGAAGAAACAATACTCATAAAAGACTGGAAAGGTTCTTTCTAGTGAAAATGAGCAAAGGGAATTGAATCCAATGCTGTGGCCATAAGACCTAAAACTTCTATGCATATATAGCAACTGAAGGAAATAATAGAGACTAAAGGTACCGACAGACGGAACCCAATAGAATTATCCCTTGTCTGATAGAGACAAAGACAGTGACACAAACTATCTGGAAACCTAAAAAAGGTGACCCTTGTGTGAGGAATCAAGAGCTTTCGAAAAAAAGATCCTCAAACTATGTCCTGAAGAGCAGGTGAATCATATGAGATTCCGCATCCTCAGAAAATAATCTGAATGAAAACAGAAAAAAGAAAATATGTATTTATTGTATCTAATGAAAACAAATAATGCTATTAATGACCATAAAAAGGCAAAATAGTTTGAATAAAACTCCAAACCCGGTTCCTAAAAAAAGGAACTGGAAGAAATACCCCAGAAGATTCCAGGTCTGAGCAGCGCTTGAACCCCATGGGTGCCCAGCCATGCTTCAACAGTACCCAAAATATATAGGACAGGAACACACTTAAAGAAAGTGTTAGCCTTACTGGAATAAAATCAAAGAAATTTGGACAAAATAGAACCAAATAAATTTCAAAGAAGTCTTAACCTGCCCTTTACCAGCCAAGCTGGAATACGGCACGTACATCGCAATATTAGGGAGCTGATTTCGAACCCCAATTATAAACATGTTACTTGGGAAAGAACTCAGGAATTCGTTCCTTAATAAGAACAACCAAACTAGTATAAGCTTAAAGTTTTAGTCTTAGAACTCAATCTTGAAGCCCAGAGTAACAGTTAAGAATTGAATCCAATTATAAAACAAATAATTGATTATCTTAGAACAAAAGAAATATGGATTTTTTTTTTTTTTAAAAATCACAAAATTCTTCTAGCTAAAAAAGCTAAAGACATAGATTAACCCTCATTTGCGAAAATATTCAATAAAATGAAGACACAAATGAAATTATTAGCATGATAGTCCAGTTTAAAGGACCAGTCAATACAGTGGACTTGCATAATCAATAAATGCAAAACAACAAGACAAATGCAACAGCACCTAGTCTAGTAAATGTTGTCCCTTAACAATGCTAAAATAAATCATAATCTGATACTTGATCTTAAAGTAAACAGAAAAAATGAAGCAATTGCAATATCCAAATAAATCACAGGACCAAGAAAAGTACCTGAAACTAAATAATTTTCCATAAATAAGATACAACTAGCTAAAGGAAAATAAATACTATTTTGCTATAGAAACTATAGCATAATTAGTAGAAGTAGAGATAGCCCCAATAAATTGGAGAACCCTCCAAATTGAATTTAACTGCTGGCAAAGAATATAGTTTAAAACCTTTGAAGAAGGAATAAAAGAAAATTCTCAGCCTATTCCATTCCCTAGAATGGGGAATTGGAAAGAAAACCTCTGAAAACACAGAAGAAATAAATAGGCAGAAATAGTGTCAGCTAGTCTTAAAGAACTAGTTACCTTAATATCCAAAATAATCAACACCTTTTCAACAAAGAACAAATGTACTTTAATAATAGAAAAATAATAAAAAAGTAGATTTTTTAGTGTCAATATCTGATGAAGAAAATTTCTGAAAGAGAAAAAACATCATCAGAGAAGGATAAATCAGTATGTTGTTGGTCATTTGAAACTTCAATAAATAAAAAAAGAAGTGAAAAAGACCTAAAAATTTTATTAGAAGGCACAAAGTCAGACAAAGCCTTTAAAATAGAATCAGAAATTTTTTTCTTATAAATCTTCTAAATATTTCTTGTACGTAAGATGTAAGAATGGAAATATATAAAGCATAAATACTAATGGATTCAGCATGTAAAAGTATATCATAATAACTTATTACAAACCATAGCTAAAGATAAACATTTATAACATTTAAAATAAATGAACTTAGCTTTGGTAGAACTGAAACTCAGTTAAGCGTTTTTCCAGAAGTGGCTTCTGATTCAGGGTCAATCTGACACATCTTGCAATATGTAATAGAAAAAACAACATATAAAGCAAAAATGATCAAATTCCTTAAATGACAGTTTCAGGAATGGGAAAAAAATGCCAATGAACAAGCTTCTAGCAACCAGAAGCAATAAATAATGAGACTTAAATATTGTGGAGACAACAATGACGCTCAAATTTTTTAGCGCCATAAAAGCCGACCACATTATTTGGGGCCTAAATGCTTTTGGCGCCAAAAATGGCGCCACATCCGGTAACGCCGACATTTTTTGGCGCAAAAACGTCAAAAAAATGACGCAACTTCTGGCGACACGTATGACGCCGGAAATGACAAGAAAATTTTTGCGCCAAGAAAGTCCGCGCCAAGAATGACGCAATAAAATGAAGCATTTTCAGCCCCCGCGAGCCTAACAGCCCACAGGAAAAAAGTCAAATTTTAAGGTAAGAAAAAAATTGATTTATTCATATGCATTATCCCAAATATGAAACTGACTGTCTGAAATAAGGAACGTTGAACATCCTGAATCAAGGCAAATAAATGTTTAAACACATATATTTAGAACTTTATATAAAAGTGCCCAACCATAGCTTAGAGTGTCACAGAAAATAAGACTTACTTACCCCAGGACACTCATCTACATGTAGTAGAAAGCCAAACCAGTACTGAAACGAGAATCAGCAGAGGTAATGGTATATATAAGAGTATATCGTCGATCTGAAAAGGGAGGTAAGAGATGAATCTCTACGACCGATAACAGAGAACCTATGAAATAGACCCCGTAGAAGGAGATCATTGAATTCAAATAGGCAATACTCTCTTCACATCCCTCTGACATTCACTGCACACTGAGAGGAAAACCGGGCTCCAGCCTGCTGCGAAGCGCATATCAACGTAGAATCTAGCACAAACTTACTTCACCACCTCAATGGGAGGCTAAGTTTGTAAAACTGATTTGTGGGTGTGGTGAGGGGTGTATTTATAGGCATTTTGAGGTTTGGGAAACTTTGCCCCTCCTGGTAGGAATGTATATCCCATACGTCACTAGCTCATGGACTCTTGCTAATTACATGAAAGAAAAATAAATCCTAAGCTAGTTACAATATAACTATTAGTTATATTGTAGCTAGCTTAGGTTTTATTTCACAGGTAAATATGTATTTAGTTTTAAATAGGTTTAATTAAGTTAATAATTGTAACTTTAATTTAGCTCTATTTTAATTATGTTAAAGTTAGGGGGTGTTAGGTTTAGGGATACGTTAGGGTTAGGTTTAGGGTTAGGTTTAGGGGTTAATATAGTTTAATTTAGGTTGTTGCGATGTGGGGGGCTGGCGGTTTAGGGGTTAATAGGTTTATTTAGTGGCAGTGATGTGGGAGGCCAGAGGTTTAGGGGTTAATAACTTTATTTAGTGGTGGCAATGTCGGGGAGCAGCAGAATAGGGGTTAATATCTTTATTATAGTGTGGGCGATGTTGGGGTGTGGGGGATAAGGGGTTAATAACTTTAGTATAGTGGCGGCGATATCGGGAGCGGGACATTAGGGGTTAATAGATTTATTTTGGTGGCGGTGATATCGGGAGAGGCAGATTAGGGGTCAATACATATATTTAGGTGTTGGCAATGTCAGAGGCAGCAGATTAGGGGTGTTTAGACGTGGGATTTATGTTAGGGTTTAAACTTAACTTTTTTTTCCCCATAGACATCAATAGGGCTGCATTACGTAGCTTTTCATTCCGCGATCGGAGGTGTTATTTTTTTTTCTAACACTCTCTCCCCATTGATGTCTATGGGGAAAGCGTTCACGAGCACGTCAAAGCAGCGCTTGTATTTTGTGCGGTATGGAGCTCAATGCCACCATATTGCACGCACAAGGCGGCTTTTCAAAAACTTGTAATGGCAGCGATATGGAGGGTGAAATAACGCAACTTTTGTTGCATTCATTTTGCACCCTCTATAGCGCAAAACTTGTAATCTAGGTGATAGTGAAAGTTACGTTTGCACTGCAACTGAGCCAATCAGGGGCGACATATGCATGTAGCCAACAATCTCTACATATCACCTCAGCATCTCTATGTTAAAAAGGAAGATATTTTACCTTCAGCTAACCAGAGTAAGTGCTTTGTAAACAGTTATTCTTCAGCTACTGTCCAGCTGCGAGTCCTGGGACAAGCATCCTGACTGGCTGCTTAAAGTCTCTTTAGTGGGGTGTGAATACTTAGGAAAATTGAGGTGAAATGTCTTCCTTTTTTTACATAGAGATGTTCAGGTGATATTTTCTAGACATCTTTTTACAGCTATGCTGCATCAGTTTCAAATGCTTCAACAATTGGGAATCATGTCTCTTTAAGTGCATTGCTAGTCCACAGCTAAATTTAACTATGTGTTTATCTCCTTTTGGGGGTTAAACACATAATAGTTATGTCCAACTAATAGTGTAATAATAAAATGATTTCACACAATTTTGGTACTTACTTTGAGACTTGGACAGTATCTGTAACTGACGCCATTAATAAAATGCATTTTTAGAGCTCTTATGTGCTTGAGATGACTTTTACCTTATCGCTCCACCATGTGACTGCAACATGCAAGCTATAGTCACAGCAAACTTTGGGATCTGCCCAGTTTCTCCATGTATTATATGCTTCAATCAGAGAGGCCCCTTTTTTTGGTATTGCAAAATCAATTATCATTGTTGTGCCCCCAGCAATAGCTGCCTGAAATGACAAAATGACATACACAAATGATCATTTAGGAAAGGATAATAATTACAAGATAAACTGGCTTTGATGGATGATCATTTTAAGAAATATGGACATATATGTATATACTTAAACAAAGTATTGCTCTTAATAGTGAAAATAATATGATGTTTTATAATAAAGTATGTAAGAACAGACTCTAAAAGAAATTAATTATGAGTTCAGTATCTGCAACTTTACTGCATTGTGCTATATCTTTTCACTGGGTTTGCCAACCCTGGCGTATTTAGGTTTTATGCTGCCCTAGGCACTCAAAACTCTGCTACCCACTACCCCCGAGCCCCACCCCCACCACTCCAAGGTTTTAGGCATTTTTTGGCCCTAATATTTTTTTCTCAGGGAGTAATGTGATTTTTTTTCATGGCATTTCCAAAGTAAATGTTCACCAGGGCTTGAAAAATACTTGCATACATACACATAAAAAATCACACGCACATACACACAGTCACAGACACAATCACACACATGCACATACACATAGTCACAGACACATACACACACATATATGCACATATATATACACATACACATAGTCATAGACACACACACATACATATATACACATACACACACATATATACACACAAACACAGTCATAGTCATAGACACACACACAAATAAACAGTCACACACATGCACCATACACACACATAGTCACAGACACATACACACATATATGCACATATATACACATACACATAGTCATAGACACACACACACACATATATACACATACACATAGTCATAGATACACACACACACATATATACAAATACACATAGTCATAGACACACACACATATATACACATACACACACATATATACACATAAACACAGTCATAGTCATAGACACACACACACAAATAAACAGTCACACACATGCACATACACACACATAGTCACAGACACATACACACATATATACACACACACACACAGTCACAGACACATACACACACATATATGCACATATATACACATACACATAGTCATAGACAAACACACACATACACATATATATACACATGCACACACATATATAAACACAAACACATCATAGTCATAGACTCATACACACACACAAATAAACAGTCACACACATGCACATACACACACATAGTCACAGACACATACACACATATATACACACACACAGTCACAGACACATACATACATATATACACACACACAGTCACAGACACATACACACATATATACACACACACAGTCACATACACATACACACATATATACACACACACAGAGTCACACACACATATACATACATATATACACACACACAGTCACAGACACATACACACATACTATATATACACACATAGTCACAGAAACATACACACATATATATACACACATACACACACATAAACACACACAGTCACAGAAGCACACACACATATATACACACATATATACACACATAGGGGCATATTTATCAAGTTCCGCATGGAGCTTGAGGCCTCTTGTTTTGGCTCGCCGGAAACAGAAGTTATAAAGCAGCAGTCTCAAGACCGCTGCTCCAGAACTTATCCATCTGCTCTGAGGCGGCGGACAGAAATCAACCCGATCGAATACGATCCGGTTCATTGACACGCTATGCTAACGGCATCAGGCCGTGAATCTGCAGGGGGCGGCATTGCACCAGCAGTTCACAAGAACTGCTGGTGCAATGATAAATGCCGACAGCGTATGTTGTCGGCATTTAGCGATGTGTAGCGATGTGCAGGGGACATGATACGCTAGGCCTTTGAAAAAGCCAGAATGGGCGAAACGCGTCAGCAGTTCCTCTAAGACGCTTTTAGAAATTTACCTTGTTGAGACTCATCTGTATGAGCCCACCTCCTCCATGGATTTGTAGGGAGACGCTTACTTCATGCGCCACTAGGCTAGACAGATAATCACAATATTTATGTGCAATTGTGGTGTCAATGTATTTAGTGAGGCTACTCCTCCATTTATCATCACCACAGCACGATGTTGATAACAAGCATTTGAGTATTGTGGGGTATCAGCAGACTTGCCTAACACTGGTATTATGCAGTAATTAATGGAGACCAATAGAAGATATCCAAACTAGTTGCCAGTTAAACTGTAGCCTATCAGCAACATACAGTACAGTCTTTATTTCAGACATTTAATATTGTACTCTTGTACTGTTATTTAGTTAATAGTTGCTGTATCTGACAGTTTAATGTCTTTACTCCCACTGTGCCTTAAAGGGTCAGTCTAGTCAAAATTAAACTTTTATGATTCCAATAGGGCATGCAATTTTAAACAACTTTCCAATTCAGTTGTATCATCAAATTTGCTTTGCTCTCTTGGTATTCTTTTTTGAAAACTAAACTTAACGGTCAAAAGAACTGAGATAAGGAGGCAGTCTGCAGAGGCTTAGAAACCAGGTAATCACCGAGGTAAAAAGTGTAGTAATATAACAGTGTTGGTTATGCAAAACTGGGGAATGGGTAATAAAGGGATTATCTATCTTTTTAAACAATAAAAACTCTGGAGTAGACTGTCCCTTTAAATGAGAATTCATAGATTTTCAGAAAGTTGTTGAAATGAATAAAGATGATTTCTATGAAGTATTTGTTGTACCAAACTGTATTAAATTGTAAAATAAAGTGTTTTTTTCAGTAACTACTGTAATAATGTTTCAATTTCCAACTTGATTTCTTAGTCTCCCTTATTTTCTTCAAAAGAAGTTGCCAACCCTTCTTTCCACTGCAGTCTAAACCCAACAATTGCACTGCATCCTTAAGAAAAAGGATATACATACAGGGAGTGCAGAATTATTAGGCAAATGAGTATTTTGACCACATCATCCTCTTTATGCATGTTGTCTTACTCCAAGCTGTATAGGCTCGAAAGCCTACTACCAATTAAGCATATTAGGTGATGTGCATCTCTGTAATGAGAAGGGGTGTGGTCTAATGACATCAACACCCTATATCAGGTGTGCATAATTATTAGGCAACTTCCTTTTCTTTGGCAAAATGGGTCAAAAGAAGGACTTGACAGGCTCAGAAAAGTAAAAAATAGTGAGATATCTTGCAGAGGGATGCAGCACTCTTAAAATTGCAAAGCTTCTGAAGCGTGATCATCGAACAATCAAGCGTTTCATTCAAAATAGTCAACAGGGTCGCAAGAAGCGTGAGGAAAAACCAAGGCGCAAAATAACTGCCCACGAACTGAGAAAAGTCAAGCGTGCAGCTGCCAAGATGCCACTTGCCACCAGTTTGGCCATATTTCAGAGCTGCAACATCACTGGAGTGCCCAAAAGCACAAGGTGTGCAATACTCAGAGACATGGCCAAGGTAAGAAAGGCTGAAAGACGACCACCACTGAACAAGACACACAAGCGGAAATGTCAAGACTGGGCCAAGAAATATCTCAAGACTGATTTTTCTAAGGTTTTATGGACTGATGAAATGAGAGTGAGTCTTGATGGGCCAGATGGATGGGCCCGTGGCTGGATTGGTAAAGGGCAGAGAGCTCCAGTCCGACTCAGACGCCAGCAAGGTGGAGGTGGAGTACTGGTTTGGGCTGGTATCATCAAAGATGAGCTTGTGGGGCCTTTTCGGGTTGAGGATGGAGTCAAGCTCAACTCCCAGTCCTACTGCCAGTTTCTGGAAGACACCTTCTTCAAGCAGTGGTACAGGAAGAAGTCTGCATCCTTCAAGAAAAACATGATTTTCATGCAGGACAATGCTCCATCACACGCGTCCAAGTACTCCACAGCGTGGCTGGCAAGAAAGGGTATAAAAGAAGAAAATCTAATGACATGGCCTCCTTGTTCACCTGATCTGAACCCCATTGAGAACCTGTGGTCCATCATCAAATGTGAGATTTACAAGGAGGGAAAACAGTACACCTCTCTGAACAGTGTCTGGGAGTCTGTGGTTGCTGCTGAACGCAATGTTGATGGTGAACAGATCAAAACACTGACAGAATCCATGGATGGCAGGCTTTTGAGTGTCCTTGCAAAGAAAGGTGGCTATATTGGTCACTGATTTGTTTTTGTTTTGTTTTTTAATGTCAGAAATGTATATTTGTGAATGTTGAGATGTTATATTGGTTTCACTGGTAAAAATAAATAATTGAAATGGGTATATATTTGTTTTTTTGTTAAGTTGCCTAATAATTATGCACAGTAATAGTCACCTGCACACACAGATATCCCCCTAAAATAGCTATAACTAAAAACAAACTAAAAACTACTTCCAAAACTATTCAGCTTTGATATTAATGAGTTTTTTGGGTTCATTGAGAACATGGTTGTTCAATAATAAAATTAATCCTCAAAAATACAACTTGCCTAATAATTCTGCACTCCCTGTAGATATACCGTATACAAGTGACTACTGCACTTTTATGTTGTTTAAGGCAGCCATATTCTTACCATGTGGTGCCCGTGTTAAGTGCTATCCAGGTCCCACAGACCCATTAGGACTCATTATAAAGCTGTCCCTTTGTATATATGCAAGCTCTTTAGAGCATGAAGCCTTTATTTCTGTTTTAGTTTTTTAGACTGTATTATATTTGTTTTACCATTAAATTATGTAATTATGTTTACATATTTATGTACCCAACACTATGGAATTTAGTGGTGCCTCACCAGTTAAATGGATATTGAACCCAATATTTTTTATTTCATGATTCAGATAGAGCATACAATTTTAAGCAACTTTCTTACTATTATCATTTTTTCTTCGTTCTTTTGGTACCTTTATTTGAAAAAGCAGAAATGTAAACTTAGTACGTGACCCATTTTTGGTTCAGCATGTGCTGATTGGTACATTTAGCCACGAATCAACAAGGGCTACCCAGCTCCTAAGATTACATTCCTGCTTCTATAAAGATACCAAGAGAACGAAAAAAAATTGCTAATAGGAGTAATTTTTAACAATGTACAGACAGTGCATATCAATTACAATCTCATTACATCCGAAATAAAGGCACTAGCTCCATATACATTTTAAAGTATTGATCTTATATGAAATACCTTCATAACTTCTCTCTGTTTTTGGAGTGAGATTTGTGCTACTAGTATCCTTCTGTTTAACACTTATAGATCTTCTCTCACTAAAGATTAACATGGATATTTAATGAGTTGTAACAATGCTGAAAAAAACTAACCTAAAACAAAAAAATTAAACCAAAAAACGTTATCACCCTATTGCATACATAGTCTTCCACATGGGTTTAGAAATGTGATTGCTTTATATATCTAAAGAGCTTGTTTCACTAAAATCTCCTAATGTAAGTTTCTATTTACATTTCCTAGCGGGGATCTGACCTTATTTGACTCTCTATGACTTTGCCATATTCTATTGCATTCCGCCCATGCTGGTATTATAAGGTGTCTCCCTGGAGAATCCAGTAGAACCACACCTTGCCAAAGGAGTCTATAGTGTTTTGTATATGAGCTGCAGATTCGTACATGGAGTATGTGTGTTTCATTTTAGTTATAATCTCTGGCCATTCTGGCACCCCCATTTTACAATATTTGGAGATACTGGTTATAGTGATAGTACACAAGATTATGACAAAAGTATTCATGGGAGAATTTAACACAGGAACTCTCTCATGCAACAAGGCTTGCTCCCTGGTCAGAACAACAGTTTCACTTAACAAATTGCTTATCAATTTAGAGAGATTTGACCATATCTTTCTGACTCCGGGGCAATCCCATCACATATGAAGATAGGTACCAATTGCCTTACATCCCCTGTTGCAATATCTAGAACCCCCATTCGGTAAGTGAGAAGCTTTAAGGGGTATGAAATACCGCCTAAAAGTGGTTTTTATAGTGTTTTCTCTCAGATAATTTTAAAAAACTTTCCAATTTGCTTTATTCTCTGGGAATTCTTTATTGAAGGAGCAGAAATGCAGTACTGGCAGCTAGCTGAACCGTACGGGTGAATCAATGACAAAAGGCATATATGTGCCACCAATCTGCAGATACGTCCCAGCAGTGCATTGCTGCTCTTGAGTCTACCTATGTATATTTTTCAACAAAGGATACCAAGAGAACAAATCACATTAGAAAATAGAAGTAAATTGGAACGTTGTTTAAAATTGCTTTTGTATTATAAAAGTTTAGTTTTGACTTTATTGTCCCTTTAATGCCAGTTCTCACTCAAGCATTTAAAGGCCTAGAAATTCTTAACTGAATCATACAATTTTAAAAAACTTTCCAATTTTCTTTAATCTCGGGGAATCCTTTGTTGAAGGAGCAGAAATGCAGTACTGGCAGCTAGCTGAACAGATTGGGTGAATTAATGTTATTCTAGGTAGTTTAGGGAGGGATGACCAATTCAGCTTGAAGCCTATTTGTTCTTTTATTAAGTTACTGATGTTGTTCCAGAACTTTGCTTGTCCTAATATGACTTTTCTGGATTAAATAACAACCCCTAGCTACACAAAAACACCAGCAATGTCAGATTAACCTACTAATTTAGAAAGGATATTTTTTTTCTAATCAATACTGTGTTTATTCTTTTCATTTGTTCTTATTGCATTGAAAAAATGTCTTGTAAATTTGGTTTTACGTATTTCAAGAAATAACTTTCATTTAGGATGTTATATAAAAAAACATAATTTATGTAAGAACTTACCTGATAAATTCATTTCTTTCATATTAGCAAGAGTCCATGAGCTAGTGACGTATGGGATATACATTCCTACCAGGAGGGGCAAAGTTTCCCAAACCTTAAAATGCCTATAAATACACCCCTCACCACACCCACAATTCAGTTTAACGAATAGCCAAGAAGTGGGGTGATAAGAAAAAAGTGTGAAAGCATATAAAATAAGGAATTGGAATAATTGTGCTTTATACAAAAAAATCATAACCACCACAAAAAAGGGCGGGCCTCATGGACTCTTGCTAATATGAAAGAAATGAATTTATCAGGTAAGTTCTTACATAAATTATGTTTTCTTTCATGTAATTAGCAAGAGTCCATGAGCTAGTGACGTATGGGATAATGACTACCCAAGATGTGGATCTTTCCACACAAGAGTCACTAGAGAGGGAGGGATAAAATAAAGACAGCCAATTCCTGCTGAAAATAATCCACACCCAAAATAAAGTTTAATGAAAAACATAAGCAGAAGATTCAAACTGAAACCGCTGCCTGAAGTACTTTTCTACCAAAAACTGCTTCAGAAGAAGAAAATACATCAAAATGGTAGAATTTGGTAAAAGTATGCAAAGAGGACCAAGTTGCCGCTTTGCAAATCTGATCAACCGAAGCTTCATTCCTAAACGCCCAGGAAGTAGAAACTGACCTAGTAGAATGAGCTGTAATCCTCTGAGGCGGAGTTTTACCCGACTCAACATAGGCAAGATGAATTAAAGATTTCAACCAAGATGCCAAAGAAATGGCAGAAGTTTTCTGGCCTTTCTAGAACCAGAAAAGATAACAAATAAACTAGAAGTCTTTCGGAAAGACTTAGTAGCTTCAACATAATATTTCAAAGCTCTAACAATATCCAAAGAATGCAACGATTTCTCCTTAGAATTCTTAGGATTAGGACATAATGAAGGAAGCACAATGTCTCTACTAATGTTGTTGGAATTCACAACTTAGGTAAAAATTCAAAAGAAGTTCGCAACACCGCCTTATCCTGATAAAAAATCAGAAAAGGAGACTCACAAGAAAGAGCAGATAATTCAGAAACTCTTCTGGCAGAAGAGATGGCCAAAAGGAACAAAACTTTCCAAGAAAGTAATTTAATGTCCAATGAATGCATAGGTTCAAATGGAGGAGCTTGAAGAGCCCCCAGAACCAAATTCAAACTCCAAGGAGGAGAAATTGACTTAATGACAGGCTTTATACGAACCAAAGCTTGTACAAAACAATGAATATCAGGAAGAATAGCAATCTTTCTGTGAAAAAGAACAGAAAGAGCAGAGATTTGTCCTTTCAAGGAACTTGCGGACAAACCCTTATCTAAACCATCCTGAAGAAACTGTAATATTCTCGGTATTCTAAAAGAATGCCAAGAAAAATGATGAGAAAGACACCAAGAAATATAAGTCTTCCAGACTCTATAATATATCTCTCTGGATACAGATTTACGAGCCTGAAACATAGTATTAATCACAGAGTCAGAGAAACCTCTTTGACCAAGAATCAAGCGTTCAATCTCCATACCTTTAAATTTAAGGATTTCAGATCCTGATGGAAAAAAGGACCTTGAGACAGAAGGTCTGGTCTTAACGGAAGAGTCCACGGTTGGCAAGAGGCCATCCGGACAAGATCCGCATACCAAAACCTGTGAGGCCATGCCGGAGCTACCAGCAGAACAAACGAGCATTCCTTCAGAATCTTGGAGATTACTCTTGGAAGAAGAACTAGAGGCGGAAAGATATAGGCAGGATGATACTTCCAAGGAAGTGATAATGCATCCACTGCCTCCGCCTGAGGATCCCGGGATCTGGACAGATACCTGGGAAGTTTCTTGTTTAGATGAGAAGCCATCAGATCTATTTCTGGAAGTTCCCACAATATCCAAAGAATGCAACGATTTCTCCTTAGAATTCTTAGGATTAGGACATAATGAAGGAAGCACAATGTCTCTACTAATGTTGTTGGAATTCACAACTTAGGTAAAAATTCAAAAGAAGTTCGCAACACCGCCTTATCCTGATGAAAAATCCGAAAAGGAGACTCACAAGAAAGAGCAGATAATTCAGAAACTCTTCTGGCAGAAGAGATGGCCAAAAGGAACAAAACTTTCCAAGAAAGTAATTTAATGTCCAATGAATGCATAGGTTCAAATGGAGGAGCTTGAAGAGCCCCCAGAACCAAATTCAAACTCCAAGGAGGAGAAATTGACTTAATGACAGGCTTTATACGAACCAAAGCTTGTACAAAACAATGAATATCAGGAAGAATAGCAATCTTTCTGTGAAAAAGAACAGAAAGAGCAGAGATTTGTCCTTTCAAGGAACTTGCGGACAAACCCTTATCTAAACCATCCTGAAGAAACTGTAATATTCTCGGTATTCTAAAAGAATGCCAAGAAAAATGATGAGAAAGACACCAAGAAATATAAGTCTTCCAGACTCTATAATATATCTCTCTGGATACAGATTTACGAGCCTGAAACATAGTATTAATCACAGAGTCAGAGAAACCTCTTTGACCAAGAATCAAGCGTTCAATCTCCATACCTTTAAATTTAAGGATTTCAGATCCTGATGGAAAAAAGGACCTTGAGACAGAAGGTCTGGTCTTAATGGAAGAGTCCACGGTTGGCAAGAGGCCATCCGGACAAGATCCGCATACCAAAACCTGTGAGGCCATGCCGGAGCTACCAGCAGAACAAACGAGCATTCCTTCAGAATCTTGGAGATTACTCTTGGAAGAAGAACTAGAGGCGGAAAGATATAGGCAGGATGATACTTCCAAGGAAGTGATAATGCATCCACTGCCTCCGCCTGAGGATCCCGGGATCTGGACAGATACCTGGGAAGTTTCTTGTTTAGATGAGAAGCCATCAGATCTATTTCTGGAAGTTCCCACATTTGAATAATCTGAAGAATTACCTCTGGGTGAAGAGACCATTCGCCCGGATGCAACGTTTGGCGACTGAGATAATCCGCTTTCCAATTGTCCATACCTGGGATATGAACCGCAGAGATTAGACAGGAGCTGGATTCCGCCCAAACCAAAATTCGAGATACTTCTTTCATAGCCAGAGGACTGTGAGTCCCTCCTTGATGATTGATGTATGCCACAGTTGTGACATTGTCTATCTGAAAACAAATGAACAACTCTCTCTTCAGAAGAGGCCAAGACTGAAGAGCTCTGAAAATTGCACGGAGTTCCAAAATATTGATCGGAAATCTCACCTCCTGAGATTCCCAAACCCCTTGTGCCGTCAGATACCCCCACACAGCTCCCCAACCTGTAAGACTTGCATCTGTTGAGATTATAGTCCAGGTCGGAAGAACAAGAAGCCCCCTGAACTAAACGATGGTGATCTGTCCACCATGTCAGAGAGTGTCGTAAAATCGGTTTAAAGATATTAATTGAGATATCTTTGAGTAATCCCTGCACCATTGGTTCAGCATACAGAGCTGAAGAGGTCGCATGTGAAAACGAGCAAAGGAGATCGCATCTGATGCGGCAGTCCTAAGACCCAACATTTCCATGCATAAGGCTACCAAAGGGAATGATTGTGACTGAAGGTTTTGACAAGCTGATATCAATGTTAAACTTCTCTTGTCTGACAAGGACAGAGTCATAGACACTGAATCTATCTAGAAACCTAAAAAGGTTACCCTTGTCTGAGGAATAAATGAATTGATTGGTAAATTGATCCTCCAACCATGAACTTGAAGAAACAACACAAGTCGATTCGTATGAGATTCTTCGAAAATGAGAAGACTGAGCAAGTACCAAGATATCGTCCAAATAAGGAAATACCAAAACCCTGTTCTCTGATTACAGAAAGAAGGGCACAGAGAACCTTTGAAAAAAATTCTTGGAACTGAGGCTAGGCCAAACGGTAGAGCCAAAAAACTGGTAATGCTTGTCTAAAAAGAGAATCTCAGACACTAAAAGTGATCTGGATGAATCGGAATATGCAGATACACATCCTGTAAATCTATTGTAGACATATAATGCCCTTGCTAAACAAAAGGCAGGATAGTCCTACAGTAACCATCTTGAATGTTGGTATCCTAACATAACGATTCAATAATGATAGATCCGGAACTGGTCTGAAGGAATTGACCTTCTTTGGTACAATGAAGAGATAAAATAAAACCCCAGCCCCTGTTCCAGAACTGGAACTGGCATAAATACTCCAGCCAACTCTAGATCTGAAACACATTTCAGCAATGCTGAGCCTTTGCTGTGTTAACTGGGACACGGGAAAGAAAAAAATCTCTTAGCAGGAGGCCTTAACTTGAAGCCAATTCTGTACCTTTCTGAAACAATGTTCTGAAACCAGAGATTGAGAACGGAATTGATCCAAATTTCTTTGAAGAAAACGTAATCTGCCCCATACCAGCTGAGCTGGAATAAGGGCCGCACCTTCATAGGTACTTAGGAGCTGGCTATAGGTTTCTATAAGGCTTGGATATATTCCAAACTGGAAATAGTTTCCAAACTGATACCGCTCCTGAGGATGAAGGATCAGGCTTTTGTTCCTTGTTGTGAGGAAAGGAACGAAAATGATTATTTACCCTGGAAAGAAAGGGAAAGCAAAGTTGACTTAGAAGACATATCAGCATTCCAAGTTTAATCCATAAAGCTTTTCTAGCTAAAATAGCTAGAGACATATACCTGACATCAACTCTAATGATATCAAAAGATGGTATCACCAATAAAATTATTAGCATGTTATAGAATAATAATAATGCTATAAAATTATGATCTGTTACTTGTTGCGCTAAAGCTTCTAACCAAAAAGTTGAAGCTGCAGCAACATCCGCTAAAAATATAGCAGGTCTAAGAAGATTACCTGAACATAAGTAAGCTTTTCTTAGAAAGGATTCAATTTTCCTATCTAAAGGATCCTTAAATGAAGTACTATCTGCCGTAGGAATAGTAGTACATTAGCAGGAGTAGAGACAGCCCCATAACCTTAGGGATTTTTGTCCCAAAAAACTCTAATCTGTCAGATGGCACAGGATATAATTGCTTAAACGTCTAGAAGGAGTAAATAAATTACCCAAATTATTCTATTCCCTGGAAATTACTTCAGAAATAGCATCAGGGAGATAACACTTCTGGAATAACTACAGGAGATTTAAAAACCTTATTTAAACGTTTACATTTAGTATCAAGAGGACCAGAATCCTCTATTTCTAATGCAAATAATACTTCTTTAAGTAAAGAACGAATAAATTCCATCTTGAACAAATACAAAGATTTATCAGCATCAACCTCTGAGACAGAAACCTCTGAACCAGAAGAACCATTATCAGTATCAGAATGATGATGTTCATTTAAAAATTCATCTGAAAAAAGAGAAGTTTTAAAAGACTTTTATGTATACTAGAAGGAGAAATAACAGACATAGCCTTCTTAATGGATTTAAAAAATAAAATCTCTTATGTTATCAGGAACACTCTGAAAATTAGATGTTGACGGAACAGCAACAGGTAATGTAACAGTACTAAAGGAAATTTTATCTGCATTAATAAGTTTGACATGACATGCAATACAAACAACAGCTGGAGAAACAGATACCAAAAGTTTATAGCAGATACACTTAGCTTGGTAGCTCCAGCACTGGGCAGTGATTTTCCTGAAGTATCTTCTGACTCAGTTGCAACGTGGAACATCTTGCAATATGTAAAAGAAAAAAACAACATATAAAGCAAAATTGATCAAATTCCTTAAATGACAGTTTCAGGAATGGGAAAAAAATGCCAGTGAACAAGCTTCTAGCAACCAGAAGCAATAAATAATGTGACTTAAATAATGTGGAGACAAAAGTGACGCCCATATTTTTTAGCGCCAAAAAAGACGCCCACATTATTTGGCGCCTAAATGCTTTTGGCGCCAAAAATGACGCCACATCCGGAACGCCGACATTTTTGACGCAAAAAACGTCAAAAAATGACGCAACTTCCGGCGACACGTATGACGCCGGAAACAGAAATTTTTTTTTGCGCCAAAAAAGTCTGCGCCAAGAATGACGCAATAAAATGAAGCATTTTCTGCCCCCGCAAGCCTAACAGCCCACAGGGAAAAAGTCAAATTTTTTAAGGTAAGAAAAAATGATTGAAACAAATGCATTTATCCCAAATATGAAACTGACTGTCTGAAAAATAAGGAATGTTGAACATTCTGAGTCAAGGCAAATAAATGTTTGAATACATATATTTAGAACTTTATAAACAAAGTGCCCAACCATAGCTTAGAGTGTCACAGAAAATAAGCTTACTTACCCCAGGACACTCATCTACATGTTTGTAGAAAGCCAAACCAGTACTGAAACGAGAATCAGCAGAGGTAATGGTATATATAAGAGTATATCGTCGATCTGAAAAGGGAGGTAAGAGATGAATCTCTACGACCGATAACAGAGAACCTATGAAATAGACCCCGTAGAAGGAGATCACTGCATTCAAATAGGCAATACTCTCCTCACATCCCTCTGACACTGCACGCTGAGAGGAAAACCGGGCTCCAACTTGCTGCGGAGCGCATATCAACGTAGAATCTAGCACAAACTTACTTCACCACCTCCATCGGAGGCAAAGTTTGTAAAACTGAATTGTGGGTGTGGTGAGGGGTGTATTTATAGGCATTTTAAGGTTTGGGAAACTTTGCCCCTCCTGGTAGGAATGTATATCCCATACGTCACTAGCTCATGGACTCTTGCTAATTACATGAAAGAAACTTAATTTTATCTTGGTGTAAATTCTGTATCTTAATCTATTATCTATGATCTATCTAATCTATCTGTCTGTCTGTCTGTCTGTCTATATCTATCTATATTCTATCTTTTCTATCTGTCTGTCTGTCTCTATCTATCTATCTATCTATCTATCTTCTATCTAATCTATCTGTCTGTCTCTTTCTATCTATCTAATCTATTATCTATCTATAATCTATCTAATGTATCTGTCTGTCTGTCTCTATCTTTCTTTCTTTCTTTCTTTCTTTCTATCTATCTATCTATCTTAGCCAAAATGTTGTTAAAGGGACATGAAACATTTTTTCTTCTTTTATATTTCTGATAGAGCATACAATTTTAAAAAAAACTTTTCCATTCGCTTTATTCTCTGGGAATTCTTTGTTGAAGGAGCAGAAATGCAGTACTGGCAGCTAGCTGAACAGATTGGGTGAATCAATGACAAAAGGCATATATGTGCCACCAATCTGCAGATACGTCCCAGCAGTGCATTGCTGCTCTTGAGCCTACCTATGTATATTTTTCAACAAAGGATACCAAAGAACAAAGCACATTAGATAATAGAAGTAAATTGGAAAGTTGTTTAAAATTACTTTTGTATTATAAAAGTTTAGTTTTGACTTTATTGTCCCTTTAATGCCATTTCTAACTCAAGCATTTAAAGGCCTAGACATTCTTAACTGAATCATCACCTATCAATCACTGTGAACATATATGATGTCATAAATTACATCACCATTGACATCATAAATGTCATCATTAACATGTACCAGAGTAAACCTAAGTAAATAATCATGACATTAATGATACCTAAAGCACACAACTTATTTGATTATAATAAGATAATAATCAAATATTTTAAAGTGTCATACAAATACATATATACATAATAAATTAAAATTAGTTTGTTTGTTTGGTTCTCAATCTATTTGTCTGTTGAAAAGCATAAATAAGAATAATATAACCAACCGTAAGAAATAGATTTTCACAGCAACCAAAGCTACAGAATTAGATCCAGTCTAAAAACCATATAAAATATGTTCTCATGCGAACCTCAAACACATTCTAATCGATTTAAATGACACTTTTAAATATCTTAAAACTTACATAACCAATTCCGGAGTTTAAATTGTTTGTAGTGAGTGACAAACTAAACCAAAAGCCAAATTGGCTATTTTGGTCTGTTCTTTGCATTTAAAAACTGAAAAATCAGATGTATAAAGACCCTGTCATTTGGAATAAAAAAAACAGATACATTTTACAGGCTTTAATTAATAACCTTTTATAGTAAATTTTAATTAACCAGTTTTATTTCCATTTGACAAAAAGACTTCATGATAAAGGAAAACTGCAAAAACTTTTTTTTTTTAAATTTGGAAAATTAGAAGTAACATTTTTTTAAAATATGTTTTTGTATTTTTTTATGTAAAAGTTTTATTTTAATTATCAATAACTCTATATATAGAAGGGGACGGTTTGATCCCCGAAACGCCACATTAAATTTGCACCTGTTTTTGAAAAGTCCAGTGAGTGCGGATCTACGTCTTCCTTTATAATACTTCTGTTCCTGACACCCTGGCTGATTATCTTAAAGTGTGAGTGCTTATCCTCCTGCAACATTTGAGATATATATATATATTTATATATATATATATATATATATATATATATATATATATATACCTAAATATTTATATCTGTCAATGTAAGAGAGGGAATAAAGTATACAAGGGGAATACTCTATCAAGGGCTCATAATATCATGTTGGGGCAGTATGTTTCAGGAGTTACTTAAAAAAGTATTTTAGAGAAAGGGGGTTAATGCATGGAACATATTTCCATTTAAAATTTAAGAATGCTTTGTAAAATTCTATTCTGAATACTAATTAAACATACCCTTTGGATAGAAATACAACCAGGCTATATGTTTTTTTTCAGAACCAATTCAATGTTCAAAATGTAATACAACAAAAGATTTGGAAATAGCATTTTACTGGTTATGGATAATTACCTTTGTTCCTTGATAGAAATCGTCAACAGATTGCGATGCCATGAATGGAAATTGGAAGTGGGTGTGGGTATCTATACCTCCAGGGAGGACCAGCTTACCAGTGGCGTCAATCACTTTGATATTTTCAAGTTTAGTAGTACGCAAGTTTTCTCCTATGGCTACTACCAGACCATCTTCAATTAAGACATCAGCAAATATGGAGAAATCATCGTTAACTATTTTACCTCCCTTTATTAAAATTTTGTTCTGTGAAGCCATTATTCAGGTTGGTTTGTAATTCTTTTAGATATATGAACCTTCTCTGCAATTTTAATATTAAAATTAAATCTTAAACTTCTAAAGAAAACCTTAAATGTAATGTATTTGTATTCAGTTAGTTATAGTTGAGTTTCACTGCACTCTTCTGTGAATAAAAGGTTTGAGGGTTTTTATATGAAATGATCTGTTAAAGATTTGCAATGCAGATGACAATAACTCCTCCTTTATAGCTTTAGTCCAAGTAGAACTACAAACAATTTTATTGAAAGCTGTACAAGTAGAAAAAAAAAATATTCATCATTTTTGGATTAAGGTTTATGAATAACAATATTTCAAGTGCCAATTGGCAAGGTTTAGTACAGCCTTGGGTAATAGATTTTGCGCAATCATATTTTTGTTTTGCAGTATAGCTTTTATGAACTTGAGAAAAACAAAAGATATCAATCTAACAGCTAGATTACAAGTTTTGCGGTATGGTGCGGTATGGCTATACCGCTGAAAAATTGGCCATTGCGCGTGGAATGCAGGTCTCCCATTTTACAAGTCGCGGCAGTATAGCTATACCGCAAGCATTTTAGCCTGTAATGCAAGGATCCATTCCGCACTCAAAAATGACGTTTAAGTGCGGGATTTTCCATTGCGCCGTATTACAGGTTGTGCGTTCATGCTAAAATGCTTATGTTATAGCCTATACCAACACAATCCATTCCGCGCTCTGAGACCAGTAGTTATGGATTATGCGAAACAAAAATGTTTCACAAAATTCATAACTAAAATGTTACAAAGTACACTAACACCCATAAACTACCTGTTAACCCCAAACCACCACCCTCCCGCATCGCAAATACTATAATAAACTTATTAAACCCTAATCCGCCGCCCACCCACATCACAACTATTAAATAAACCTATTAACCCCTAATCGGCCACCCACTCACATTGCCAACACTATATAAACCTATTAACCCCTAAACTGCCACCCCTCACATTGCCAACACTATAATAAAGTATTAACCTCTAAACCGCCAGCCCCCCACAACAAAACTAATAAATTAAACATATTAACCTCTAAATCGCCAGCCCCCACATCACAACTAATAAACTAAACCTATTAACCCCTAAACCGCCGGGACCCATATCGCAAAAAAATTAAATTAAACTATTAACCCCTAAACCTAACACCCCCCTAACTTTAAATTAAAATTACAATATATATCTTAAAATAAATAAAAACTTACCTGTGTAATAAAAAAAACTAAGATTAAAGTAAAGTACATGATTAAAAAAACCTAACACTACGAAAAAATAAAAAACCTAATTTACAAATTTAAATAAACCTAACACTACGAAAAAAATTAAAAAAAAATCTAACATTACAAAAAACTGCTTAAATTACAAAAAATTAAAAAAAACACTAAGATTACACAAAATAAAAGACGAAATTATCCAAAATAATAAACATTGCACCTAAACTAATAGCCTTATAAAACAAAAGCCACCCCAAAATAAAAACACCCCCTAATCTAACAATGAACTACCAAAAGGGCCTTTTGTAGGGCATTGCCTTAAGTTAAGCAGCTTTTTTTTTATCTAAAAAATTACAAAGTCCCCCTAACAGTAAACCTCCCCACCCAACCAACCCCCAAAATAAAAAAAACTAAGTCTAAAAAAAAACCTAAGCTACCCATTGCCCCTAAAGGGGCATTTGTATGGGCATTGCCCTTAAAAGGGCATTTAGCTCTTTTCCTGCCCAAAGCCCTAATCTAAAAAAAATAAATAAAAAAAATAAATAAAACAAAAACCTAACACTAACCCCAAGGAAAACTACTCACAGTTCCTTAAGTCCGGACATCCATCTTCATCCAGGCTGCGAGAAGTCTTCATCCAGGAGGCGACATCTACATCCATCATGGGGGGCGTCTTCTATCTTCATCCCGGTGGTGCGGAGCTGTGGAGGCGCAGTGCTGTGGAGGCGCGGAGCATCACTGCTGGCGCAGCGGACATCCAGCGTGGAGGATCCTCTTCATACCATCACCGCCGTACACTGAAGCTTGAATGCAAGGTACCTGTTTAAAAATGGAGTACCTTGCAATTTTTTTTTTTTATGTAATGTTAGATTTGTTTAATTTTTTCGTAGTGTTAGGTTTATTTAATTATGTAATTTAGGATTTTTAATTTGTAGTTTATTTTATTTTATTTGAATAGTTATGTTAGACTAATTTATAGTTTAATCTTATTTTTTTTATTTATTTCACAGTTAAGTTTTTATTTATTTTAAGATAGTTATATTGTAACTTTTTATTTAAAGTTAGGGGGATGTTAGGTTTAGGGGTTGATAGTTTAATTTAATGTTTTGGGATGTGGGTGGCCGGCAGTTTAGGGGTTAATAGGTTTAGTTTATTAGTTGTGATGAGGGGGCTGGCGGTTTAGGGGTTAATACTTTATTTAGTGTCAGCTATGTCGGGGACGGCGGACTAGGGTTATTTAGACTAGAGGTTTATGTTAGGGTGTTAGGTTTTAACGTAATTTTATTTTCCCAATAGACATCAATAGGGTTGTGTTACAACGATTTGCAATTCTGCGATCGCAGGTGTTTTTTTATGACACTTTCTCCCCATTTATGTCTATGGGGCAAAACGTGCACGAGCACGTAAGATCAGGCCTTCAGGTTTTCTGCGGTATGGAGTTTAACGGAATAACGCACCATACCGCACAGCAAGAGAAGGTTTTTCAGTAACTCATAATGGCAGCGCTATGGAAAGTGCGATAATGCTAATTGTTTTGCATTATTTTTGCACCTGGTATAGCACAAAACGTATTTATTTAACGATAGTCAGATAGCTAAACAATACGCAGAAAAGCCATAGATTGATATAGTGACAGTCTACCCTATATTTATTATAGTTAGATATAAAAATTAATTTTGGAGATAGGTTAACTATATAACATTTGTATAGTCATGTATAGCCACATATTTTTCTACAGATAAAGTTATTATTACACAAAAATACAAGCCAACGGAATATGAATTGATCATGGATTACCAATAACCAGTAATAATATAATGCTGTTAAATCCTGATGTTCAAAACCTTAACAGACCGACAAGAAACTGCCTTACTGGCCTTGTCGGCCTTGCAGTCCGTCAGTCTGTAGATAATTTCTAAAAAAGGGCAGTGCCGGTGAGCGGAGATGTCTCTCCCGTAGAAGTCAATGGGAGCGTGACATTACCATCCGTATCGACGGTATCACCGCTCGTCTGCATTTTGCTGCGGCAGGGTGTGTGTGTCCTTTTTGAGGTGGGCCTACAGGGAGCAGACAGTGTGCTCACTACTAAACTAAAAATAGTTTCCATGTGGGCACACTCCAAACATTGCTGGTGGGACCTACGTTTTACTACACCTATGCTAACTACCTCAGGCGATGTAGTCAAACATGGCCACTACCCTTGTCGCAACCTGCAGTTCACTGATTCAAACATATTGCACTGGTGTCGATATGTCCAAATCAAAGTGAAGCCTACTCTCACTAGCACGCCCTGCTAACTCCCCCTGAACAACTTTACCTATGTCACACCTACGCTACACTCCCCCTGACCGCCTACACCTACGTCACCACTAACCTACACCCGCCTGGAATGCCCAGCTAAGTCCTTAATAACACCTACATTTACGTAATGACTAACTTACACTCCCCTGGAATGCCCCAGCTAACTCCCACATACTGCATACTGTCTGAAAAATACATGACTATAATAAAATATAGTAAAAAGTAGAAATCCCCATTACAAACTATAGGAGATATGTCGCTAAAATTATAAACAATGTTTAAATGAAGTGTCTCGGCCGGGATGCGCTAAACCCTGTCTGGCGCATCTTATAAGGGGTGCCTATCGAGCTGGGTGCAAGGGATTAAGTGGCCTTTTTAGTATGTTCAAATGCAATGGCTACAGAGGATAGCACTAGATAGCTTGATGTAACAGACACACTAATTCACAGGACTATTAGTCAAGTATTTGTAACGCAATAAAAAATGTCAAAATTAATACAATAACAAGTATTTCTTATGAAATTATATTTATTTATAATGGTAATCAAAGTATGAATGAGATGAAAAAAGGGACGTCTCCCTTGCAATTTAAAAGCAATTATGCAACATAAAAATGGAAATGTAGGTAAAATCAATGAAAAAAACATAATTTATGTAAGAACTTACCTGATAAATTAATTTCCTTCATATTGGCAAGAGTCCATGAGCTAGTGACGTATGGGATATACAATCCTACCAGGAGGGACAAAGTTTCCCAAACCTCAAAATGCCTATAAATACACCCCTCACCACACCCACAATTCAGAATAGCCAAGTAGTGGGGTGATAAAGAAAGGAGTAAAAAGCATCAACAAAGAAATTTGGAATAATTGTGCTTTATACAAAAAATCATAACCGCCATAAAAAGGGTGGGGCTCATGGACTCTTGCCAATATGAAAGAAATTAATTTATCAGGTAAGTTCTTACATAAATTATGTTTTCTTTCATGTAATTGGCAAGAGTCCATGAGCTAGTGATGTATGGGATATCAAATACCCAAGATGTGGAACTCCACGCAAGAGTCATTAGAGAGGGAGGGATAAAAAATAAACAACAGCCAAATGCTGAAAAAATAATCCACAACCCAAATATAAGTTATTTTTATGAAGAAAAGAAAAACTGAAAATAGCAGAAGAAGAATCAAACTGAAACAGCTGCCTGAAGAACTTTTCTACCAAAAACTGCTTCCGAGGAAGCAAATACAAAAAATCGGAAGAATTTAGTAAATGTATGCAAAGAGGACCAAGTCGCTGCTTTGCAAATCTGATCAACTGAAGCTTCATTCTTAAAAGCCCATGAAGTGGAGACTGATCTAGTTGAATGAGCTGTAATTCTCTGAGGCGGGGCTTGACCCAACTCCAAATAAGCTTGATGAATCAAAAGCTTTAACCAAGATGCCAAGGAAATAGCAGAGGCCTTCTGACCTTTCATAGGACCAGAAAATATAACAAATAGACTAGAAGTCTTGCTGAAATCTTTAGTAGCTTCAACATAATATTTCAAAGCTCTTACCACATCCAAAGAATGTAAGGATCTTTCCAAAAGATTCTTAGGATTAGGACACAAGGAAGGGACAACAATGTCTCTACTGATGTTGTTAGAATTCACAACCTTAGGTAAAAATTCGAATGAAGTCCGCAATACCGCCTTCTCCTGATGAAAAATCAGAAAACATAATTTATGTAAGAACTTACCTGATAAATTCATTTCTTTCATATTAGCAAGAGTCCATGAGCTAGTGACGTATGGGATATACATTCCTACCAGGAGGGGCAAAGTTTCCCAAACCTTAAAATGCCTATAAATACACCCCTCACCACACCCACAATTCAGTTTAACGAATAGCCAAGAAGTGGGGTGATAAGAAAAAAGTGCGAAAGCATATAAAATAAGGAATTGGAATAATTGTGCTTTATACAAAAAAATCATAACCACCACAAAAAAGGGCGGGCCTCATGGACTCTTGCTAATATGAAAGAAATGAATTTATCAGGTAAGTTCTTACATAAATTATGTTTTCTTTCATGTAATTAGCAAGAGTCCATGAGCTAGTGACGTATGGGATAATGACTACCCAAGATGTGGATCTTTCCACACAAGAGTCACTAGAGAGGGAGGGATAAAATAAAGACAGCCAATTCCTGCTGAAAATAATCCACACCCAAAATAAAGTTTAATGAAAAACATAAGCAGAAGATTCAAACTGAAACCGCTGCCTGAAGTACTTTTCTACCAAAAACTGCTTCAGAAGAAGAAAATACATCAAAATGGTAGAATTTGGTAAAAGTATGCAAAAAGGACCAAGTTGCCGCTTTGCAAATCTGATCAACCGAAGCTTCATTCCTAAACGCCCAGGAAGTAGAAACTGACCTAGTAGAATGAGCTGTAATCCTATGAGGCGGAGTCTTACCCGACTCAACATAGGCAAGATGAATTAAAGATTTCAACCAAGATGCCAAAGAAATGGCAGAAGTTTTCTGGCCTTTCTAAAACCGGAAAAGATAACAAATAAACTAGAAGTCTTTCGGAAAGACTTAGTAGCTTCAACATAATATTTCAAAGCTCTAATAACATCCAAAGAATGCAATGATTTCTCCTTAGAATTCTTAGGATTAGGACATAATGAAGGAACCACAATGTCTCTACTAATGTTGTTGGAATTCACAACTTAGGTAAAAATTCAAAAGAAGTTCGCAACACCGCCTTATCCTGATGAAAAATCAGAAAAGGAGACTCACAAGAAAGAGCAGATAATTCAGAAACTCTTCTGGCAGAAGAGATGGCCAAAAGGAACAAAACTTTCCAAGAAAGTAATTTAATATCCAATGAATGCATAGGTTCAAATGGAGGAGCTTGAAGAGCCCCCAGAACCAAATTCAAACTCCAAGGAGGAGAAATTGACTTAATGACAGGCTTTATACGAACCAAAGCTTGTACAAAACAATGAATATCAGGAAGAATAGCAATCTTTCTGTGAAAAAGAACAGAAAGAGCAGAGATTTGACCTTTCAAGGAACTTGCGGACAAACCCTTATCTAAACCATCCTGAAGAAACTGTAATATTCTCGGTATTCTAAAAGAATGCCAAGAAAAATGATGAGAAAAACACCAAGAAATATAAGTCTTCCAGACTCTATAATATATCTCTCTGGATACAGATTTACGAGCCTGTAACATAGTATTAATCACAGAGTCAGAGAAACCTCTTTGACCAAGAATCAAGCGTTCAATCTCCATACCTTTAAATATAAGGATTTCAGATCCTGATGGAAAAGAGGACCTTGAGACAAAAGGTCTGGTCTTAACGGAAGAGTCCACGTTTGGCAAGAGGCCATCCGGACAAGATCCGCATACCAAAACCTGTGAGGCCATGCCGGAGCTACCAGCAGAACAAACGAGCATTCCTTCAGAATCTTGGAGATTACTCTTGGAAGAAGAACTAGAGGCGGAAAGATATAGGCAGGATGATACTTCCAAGGAAGTGATAATGCATCCACTGCCTCCGCCTGAGGATCCCGGGATCTGGACAGATACCTGGGAAGTTTCTTGTTTAGATGAGAAGCCATCAGATCTATTTCTGGAAGTTCCCACATTTGAACAATCTGAAGAAATACCTCTGGGTGAAGAGACCATTCGCCCGGATGCAACGTTTGGCGACTGAGATAATCCGCTTTCCAATTGTCCATACCTGGGATATGAACCGCAGAGATTAGACAGGAGCTGGATTCCGCCCAAACCAAAATTCGAGATACTTCTTTCATAGCCAGAGGACTGTGAGTCCCTCCTTGATGATTGATGTATGCCACAGTTGTGACATTGTCTATCTGAAAACAAATGAACAACTCTCTCTTCAGAAGAGGCCAAGACTGAAGAGCTCTGAAAAATTGCACGGAGTTCCAAAATATTGATCGGAAATCTCACCTCCTGAGATTCCCAAACCCCTTGTGCCGTCAGATACCCCCACACAGCTCCCCAACCTGTAAGACTTGCATCTGTTGAGATTATAGTCCAGGTCGGAAGAACAAAGAAGCCCCCTGAACTAAACGATGGTGATCTGTCCACCATGTCAGAGAGTGTCGTAAAATTGGTTTAAAGATATTAATTGAGATATCTTTGAGCAATCCCTGCACCATTGGTTCAGCATACAGAGCTGAAGAGGTCACATGTGAAAACGAGCAAAGGAGATCGCATCTGATGCGGCAGTCCTAAGACCCAACATTTCCATGCATAAGGCTACCAAAGGGAATGATTATGACTGAAGGTTTTGACAAGCTGATATCAATGTTAAACTTCTCTTGTCTGACAAGAACAGAGTCATAGACACTGAATTTATCTAGAAACCTAAAAAGGTTACCCTTGTCTGAGGAATCAATGAACTGATTGGTAAATTGATCCTCCAACCATGAACTTGAAGAAACAACACAAGTCGATTCGTATGAGATTCTTCGAAAAAGAGAAGACTGAGCAAGTACCAAGATATCGTCCAAATAAGGAAATACCAAAAACATAATTTATGTAAGAACTTACCTGATAAATTCATTTCTTTCATATTAGCAAGAGTCCATGAGCTAGTGACGTATGGGATATACATTCCTACCAGGAGGGGCAAAGTTTCCCAAACCTTAAAATGCCTATAAATACACCCCTCACCACACCCACAATTCAGTTTAACGAATAGCCAAGAAGTGGGGTGATAAGAAAAAAGTGCGAAAGCATATAAAATAAGGAATTGGAATAATTGTGCTTTATACAAAAAAATCATAACCACCACAAAAAAAGGGCGGGCCTCATGGACTCTTGCTAATATGAAAGAAATGAATTTATCAGGTAAGTTCTTACATAAATTATGTTTTCTTTCATGTAATTAGCAAGAGTCCATGAGCTAGTGACGTATGGGATAATGACTACCCAAGA
Organism: Bombina bombina; assembly: GCF_027579735.1. Lineage (NCBI taxonomy): Eukaryota > Metazoa > Chordata > Amphibia > Anura > Bombinatoridae > Bombina > Bombina bombina. Next base: position 1,018,252,674 of record NC_069503.1, read on the forward strand.
TGTGGATCTTTCCACACAAGAGTCACTAGAGAGGGAGGGATAAAATAAAGACAGCCAATTCCTGCTGAAAATAATCCACACCCAAAATAAAGTTTAATGAAAAACATAAGCAGAAGATTCAAACTGAAACCGCTGCCTGAAGTACTTTTCTACCAAAAACTGCTTCAGAAGAAGAAAATACAACAAAATGGTAGAATTTGGTAAAAGTATGCAAAGAGGACCAAGTTGCCGCTTTGCAAATCTGATCAACCGAAGCTTCATTCCTAAACGCCCAGGAAGTAGAAACTGACCTAGTAGAATGAGCTGTAATCCTATGAGGCGGAGTCTTACCCGACTCAACATAGGCAAGATGAATTAAAGATTTCAACCAAGATGCCAAAGAAATGGCAGAAGTTTTCTGGCCTTTCTAAAACCGGAAAAGATAACAAATAAACTAGAAGTCTTTCGGAAAGACTTAGTAGCTTCAACATAATATTTCAAAGCTCTAATAACATCCAAAGAATGCAATGATTTCTCCTTAGAATTCTTAGGATTAAGACATAATGAAGGAACCACAATGTCTCTACTAATGTTGTTGGAATTCACAACTTAGGTAAAAATTCAAAAGAAGTTCGCAACACCGCCTTATCCTGATGAAAAATCAGAAAAGGAGACTCACAAGAAAGAGCAGATAATTCAGAAACTCTTCTGGCAGAAGAGATGGCCAAAAGGAACAAAACTTTCCAAGAAAGTAATTTAATATCCAATGAATGCATAGGTTCAAATGGAGGAGCTTGAAGAGCCCCCAGAACCAAATTCAAACTCCAAGGAGGAGAAATTGACTTAATGACAGGCTTTATACGAACCAAAGCTTGTACAAAACAATGAATATCAGGAAGAATAGCAATCTTTCTGTGAAAAAGAACAGAAAGAGCATAGATTTGACCTTTCAAGGAACTGAAGAAACTGTAATATTCTCGGTATTCTAAAAGAATGCCAAGAAAAATGATGAGAAAGACACCAAGAAATATAAGTCTTCCAGACTCTATAATATATCTCTCTGGATACAGATTTCCGAGCCTGTAACATAGTATTAATCACAGAGTCAGAGAAACCTCTTTGACCAAGAATCAAGCGTTCAATCTCCATACCTTTAAATTTAAGGATTTCAGATCCTGATGGAAAAAAGGACCTTGAGACAAAAGGTCTGGTCTTAACGGAAGAGTCCACGGTTGGCAAGAGGCCATCCGGACAAGATCCGCATACCAAAACCTGTGAGGCCATGCCGGAGCTACCAGCAGAACAAACGAGCATTCCTTCAGAATCTTGGAGATTACTCTTGGAAGAAGAACTAGAGGCGGAAAGATATAGGCAGGATGATACTTCCAAGGAAGTGATAATGCATCCACTGCCTCCGCCTGAGGATCCTGGGATCTGGACAGATACCTGGGAAGTTTCTTGTTTAGATGAGAAGCCATCAGATCTATTTCTGGAAGTTCCCACATTTGAACAATCTGAAGAAATACCTCTGGGTGAAGAGACCATTCGCCCGGATGCAACGTTTGGCGACTGAGATAATCCGCTTTCCAATTGTCCATACCTGGGATATGAACCGCAGAGATTAGACAGGAGCTGGATTCCGCCCAAACCAAAATTCGAGATACTTCTTTCATAGCCAGAGGACTGTGAGTCCCTCCTTGATGATTGATGTATGCCACAGTTGTGACATTGTCTATCTGAAAACAAATGAACAACTCTCTCTTCAGAAGAGGCCAAGACTGAAGAGCTCTGAAAATTGCACGGAGTTCCAAAATATTGATCGGAAATCTCACCTCCTGAGATTCCCAAACCCCTTGTGCCGTCAGATACCCCCACACAGCTCCCCAACCTGTAAGACTTGCATCTGTTGAGATTATAGTCCAGGTCGGAAGAACAAAGAAGCCCCCTGAACTAAACGATGGTGATCTGTCCACCATGTCAGAGAGTGTTGTAAAATCGGTTTAAAGATATTAATTGAGATATCTTTGAGTAATCCCTGCACCATTGGTTCAGCATACAGAGCTGAAGAGGTCGCATGTGAAAACGAGCAAAGGAGATCGCATCTGATGCGGCAGTCCTAAGACCCAACATTTCCATGCATAAGGCTACCAAAGGGAATGATTGTGACTGAAGGTTTTGACAAGCTGATATCAATGTTAAACTTCTCTTGTCTGACAAGGACAGAGTCATAGACACTGAATTTATCTAGAAACCTAAAAAGGTTACCCTTGTCTGAGGAATCAATGAACTGAATGGTAAATTGATCCTCCAACCATGAACTTGAAGAAACAACACAAGTCGATTCGTATGAGATTCTTCGAAAATGAGAAGACTGAGCAAGTACCAAGATATCGTCCAAATAAGGAAATACCAAAACCCTATTCTCTGATTACAGAAAGAAGGGCACCAAGAACCTTTGAAAAAAATTCTTGGAACTGAGGCTAAGCCAAACGGTAGAGCCACAAAACTGGTAATGCTTGTCTAAAAAGAGAATCTCAGACACTAAAAGTGATCTGGATGAATCGGAATATGCAGATACACATCCTGTAAATCTATTGTAGACATATAATGCCCTTGCTAAACAAAAGGCAGGATAGTCCTACAGTAACCATCTTGAATGTTGGTATCCTAACATAACGATTCAATAATGATAGATCCGGAACTGGTCTGAAGGAATTGACCTTCTTTGGTACAATGAAGAGATAAAATAAAACCCCAGCCCCTGTTCCAGAACTGGAACTGGCATAAATACTCCAGCCAACTCTAGATCTGAAACACATTTCAGAAATGCTGAGCCTTTGCTGTGTTAACTGGGACACGGGAAAGAAAAGAATCTCTTAGCAGGAGGCCTTAACTTGAAGCCAATTCTGTACCTTTCTGAAACAATGTTTCTGAAACCAGAGATTAAGAACGGAATTGATCCAAATTTCTTTGAAGAAAACGTAATCTGCCCCATACCAGCTGAGCTGGAATAAGGGCCGCACCTTCATAGGTACTTAGGAGCTGGCTATAGGTTTCTATAAGGCTTGGATATATTCCAAACTGGAAATAGTTTCCAAACTGATACCGCTCCTGAGGATGAAGGATCAGGCTTTTGTTCCTTGTGAGGAAAGGAACGAAAAATGATTATTTACCCTGGAAAGAAAGGGAAAGCAAAGTTGACTTAGAAGACATGTCAGCATTCCAAGTTTAATCCATAAAGCTTTTCTAGCTAAAATAGCTAGAGACATATACCTGACATCAACTCTAATGATATCAAAAGATGGTATCACCAATAAAATTATTAGCATGTTATAGAATAATAATAATGCTATAAAATTATGATCTGTTACTTGTTGCACTAAAGCTTCTAACCAAAAAGTTGAAGCTGCAGCAACATCCACTAAAAATATAGCAGGTCTAAGAAGATTACCTGAACATAAGTAAGCTTTTCTTAGAAAGGATTCAATTTTCCTATCTAAAGGATCCTTAAATGAAGTACTATCTGCCGTAGGAATAGTAGTACATTAGCAGGAGTAGAGACAGCCCCATAACCTTAGGGATTTTTGTCCCAAAAAACTCTAATCTGTCAGATGGCACAGGATATAATTTGCTTAAACGTCTAGAAGGAGTAAATAAATTACCCAAATTATTCCATTCCCTGGAAATTACTTCAGAAATAGCATCAGGGAGATAAAACACTTCTGGAATAACTACAGGAGATTTAAAAACCTTATTTAAACGTTTACATTTAGTATCAAGAGGACCAGAATCCTCTATTTCTAATGCAAATAACACTTCTTTAAGTAAAGAACGAATAAATTCCATCTTGAACAAATACAAAGATTTATCAGCATCAACCTCTGAGACAGAAACCTCTGAACCAGAAGAACCATTATCAGTATCAGAATGATGATGTTCATTTAAAAATTCATCTGAAAAAAGAGAAGTTTTAAAAGACTTTTATGTATACTAGAAGGAGAAATAACAGACATAGCCTTCTTAATGGATTTAAAAAATAAAATCTCTTATGTTATCAGGAACACTCTGAAAATTAGATGTTGACGGAACAGCAACAGGTAATGTAACAGTACTAAAGGAAATTTTATCTGCATTAATAAGTTTGACATGACATGCAATACAAATAACAGCTGGAGAAACAGATACCAAAAAGTTTATAGCAGATACACTTAGCTTGGTAGCTCCAGCACTGTGCAGTGATTTTCCTGAAGTATCTTCTGACTCAGTTGCAACGTGGAACATCTTGCAATATGTAAAAGAAAAAAACAACATATAAAGCAAAATTGATCAAATTCCTTAAATGACAGTTTCAGGAATGGGAAAAAAATGCCAAAGAACATGCTTCTAGCAACCAGAAGCAATAAAAAATGAGACTTAAATAATGTGGAGACAAAAGTGACGCCCATAATTTTTTCGCGCCAAATAAGACGCCCACATTATTTGGCGCCTAAATGTTTTTTGGCGCCAAAAATGACGCCACATCCGGAACGCCGACATTTTTGGCGCAAAATCACGTCAAAGAATGACGCAACTTCCGGCGACACGTATGACGCCGGAAACGGAAATAGAATTTTTGCGCCAAAAAAGTCTGCGCCAAGAATGACGCAATAAAATGAAGCATTTTCAGCCCCCGCGAGCCTAACAGCCCACAGGGAAAAAGTCAAATTTTAAGGTAAAAAATGTTAAATTAAAATGCATTATCCCAAATATGAAACTGACTGTCTGAAAAATAAGGAAAGTTGAACATTCTGAGTCAAGGCAAATAAATGTTTGAAAACATATATTTAGAACTTTATAAACAAAGTGCCCAACCATAGCTAGGAGTGTCACAGAAAATAAGACTTACTTACCCCAGGACACTCATCTACATATAGCAGATAGCCAAACCAGTACTGAAACGAGAATCAGCAGAGGTAATGGTATATATAAGAGTATATCGTCGATCTGAAAAGGGAGGTAAGAGATGAATCTCTACGACCGATAACAGAGAACCTATGAAATAGACCCCTTAGAAGGAGATCACTGCATTCAAATAGGCAATACTCTCCTCACATCCCTCTGACATTCACTGCACGCTGAGAGGAAAACCGGGCTCCAACTTGCTGCGGAGCGCATATCAACGTAGAATCTAGCACAAACTTACTTCACCACCTCCATCGGAGGCAAAGTTTGTAAAAACTGAATTGTGGGTGTGGTGAGGGGTGTATTTATAGGCATTTTAAGGTTTGGGAAACTTTGCCCCTCCTGGTAGGAATGTATATCCCATACGTCACTAGCTCATGGACTCTTGCTAATTACATGAAAGAAACCCTATTCTCTGATTACAGAAAGAAGGGCACCGAGAACCTTTGAAAAAAATTCTTGGAACTGAGGCTAGGCCAAACGGTAGAGCCACAAAACTGGTAATGCTTGTCTAAAAAGAGAATCTCAGACACTAAAAGTGATCTGGATGAATCGGAATATGCAGATACACATCCTGTAAATCTATTGTAGACATATAATGCCCTTGCTAAACAAAAGGCAGGATAGTCCTACAGTAAACATCTTGAATGTTGGTATCCTAACATAACGATTCAATATTGATAGATCCGGAACTGGTCTGAAGGAATTGACCTTCTTTGGTACAATGAAGAGATAAAATAAAACCCCAGCCCCTGTTCCAGAACTGGAACTGGCATAAATACTCCAGCCAACTCTAGATCTGAGACACATTTCAGAAATGCTGAGCCTTTGCTATGTTAACTGGGACACGAGAAAGAAAAGAATCTCTTAGCAGGAGGCCTTAACTAGAAGCCAATTCTGTACCTTTCTGAAACAATGTTTCTGAAACCAGAGATTAAGAACGGAATTGATCCAAATTTCTTTGAAGAAAACGTAATCTGCCCCATACCAGCTGAGCTAGAATAAGGGCCGCACCTTCATAGGTACTTAGGAGCTGGCTATAGGTTTCTATAAGGCTTGGATATATTCCAAACTGGAAATAGTTTCCAAACTGATACCGCTCCTGAGGATGAAGGATCAGGCTTTTGTTCCTTGTTGTGAGGAAAGGAACGAAAATGATTATTTACCCTGGAAAGAAAGGGAAAGCAAAGTTGACTTAGAAGACATGTCAGCATTCCAAGTTTAATCCATAAAGCTTTTCTAGCTAAAATAGCTAGAGACATATACCTGACATCAACTCTAATGATATCAAAAGATGGTATCACCAATAAAATTATTAGCATGTTATAGAATAATAATAATGCTATAAAATTATGATCTGTTACTTGTTGCGCTAAAGCTTCTAACCAAAAAGTTGAAGCTGCAGCAACATCCGCTAAAAATATAGCAGGTCTAAGAAGATTACCTGAACATAAGTAAGCTTTTCTTAGAAAGGATTCAATTTTCCTATCTAAAGGATCCTTAAATGAAGTACTATCTGCCGTAGGAATAGTAGTACATTAGCAGGAGTAGAGACAGCCCCATAACCTTAGGGATTTTTGTCCCAAAAAACTCTAATCTGTCAGATGGCACAGGATATAATTTGCTTAAACGTCTAGAAGGAGTAAATAAATTACCCAAATTATTCCATTCCCTGGAAATTAATTCAGAAATAGCATCAGGGAGATAAAACACTTCTGGAATAACTACAGGAGATTTAAAAACCTTATTTAAACGTTTACATTTAGTATCAAGAGGACCAGAATCCTCTATTTCTAATGCAAATAACACTTCTTTAAGTAAAGAACGAATAAATTCCATCTTGAACAAATACAAAGATTTATCAGCATCAACCTCTGAGACAGAAACCTCTGAACCAGAAGAACCATTATCAGTATCAGAATGATGATGTTCATTTAAAAATTCATCTGAAAAAAGAGAAGTTTTAAAAGACTTTTATGTATACTAGAAGGAGAAATAACAGACATAGCCTTCTTAATGGATTTAAAAAATAAAATCTCTTATGTTATCAGGAACACTTTTAAAATTAGATGTTGACGGAACAGCAACAGGTAATGTAACAGTACTAAAGGAAATTTTATCTGCATTAATAAGTTTGACATGACATGCAATACAAATAACAGCTGGAGAAACAGATACCAAAAGTTTATAGCAGATACACTTAGCTTGGTAGCTCCAGCACTGTGCAGTGATTTTCCTGAAGTATCTTCTGACTCAGTTGCAACGTGGAACATCTTGCAATATGTAAAAGAAAAAAACAACATATAAAGCAAAATTGATCAAATTCCTTAAATGACAGTTTCAGGAATGGGAAAAAAATGCCAGTGAACAAGCTTCTAGCAACCAGAAGCAATAAATAATGAGACTTAAATAATGTGGAGACAAAAATGACGCCCATATTTTTTAGCGCCAAAAAAGACGCCCACATTATTTGGCGCCTAAATGCTTTTGGCGCCAAAAATGACGCCACATCCGGAACGCCGACATTTTTGACGCAAAAAAACGTCAAAAAATGACGCAACTTCCGGCGACACGTATGACGCCGGAAACAGAAAAAAAATTTTTGCGCCAGAAAAGTCTGCGCCAAGAATGACGCAATAAAATGAAGCATTTTCTGCCCCCGCGAGCCTAACAGCCCACAGGGAAAAAGTCAAATTTTTTAAGGTAAGAAAAAATGATTGAAACAAATGCATTTATCCCAAATATGAAACTGACTGTCTGAAAAATAAGGAATGTTGAACATTCTGAGTCAAGGCAAATAAATGTTTGAATACATATATTTAGAACTTTAAAAATAAAGTGCCCAACCATAGCTTAGAGTGTAACAGAAAATAAGATTTACTTACCCCAGGACACTCATCTACATGTTTGTAGAAAGCCAAACCAGTACTGAAACGAGAATCAGCAGAGGTAATGGTATATATAAGAGTATATCGTCGATCTGAAAAGGGAGGTAAGAGATGAATCTCTACGACCGATAACAGAGAACCTATGAAATAGACCCCGTAGAAGGAGATCACTGCATTCAAATAGGCAATACTCTCCTCACATCCCTCTGACATTCACTGCACGCTGAGAGGAAAACCGGGCTCCAACTTGCTGCGGAGCGCATATCAACGTAGAATCTAGCACAAACTTACTTCACCACCTCCATCGGAGGCAAAGTTTGTAAAACTGAATTGTGGGTGTGGTGAGGAGTGTATTTATAGGCATTTTAAGGTTTGGGAAACTTTGCCCCTCCTGGTAGGAATGTATATCCCATACGTCACTAGCTCATGGACTCTTGCTAATATGAAAGAAAAGGAGATTCACAAGAAAGAGCAGATAGCTCAGACACTCTTCTAGCAGAAGAGATGGCCAAAAGAAACAACACTTTCCAAGAAAGAAGTTTAATGTCCAAACAATGCATAGGCTCAAACGGAGAAGCCTGTAACGCCTTCAAAACCAAATTAAGACTCAAAGGAGGAGAAATTGATTTAATGACGGCTTAATACGAACTAAAGCCTGTACAAAATGGTGAATATCAGGAAGTTTAGCAATCTTTCTGGGAAATAAAACAGAAAGAGCAGAGATTTGTCCCTTCAAGGAACTTGCAGACAAACCCCTATCCAAACCATCCTGGAGAAACTGTAAAATTCTAGGAATTCTAAAAGAATGCCAAGAGAATTTATGAGAAGAACACCATGAAATGTAAATCTTCCAAACTCGATAATAAATCTTCCTAGAGACAGATTTACGAGCTTGTAACATAGTATTAATTACTAAGTTAGAGAAACCTCTATGACTTAATACTAAGCGTTCAATTTCCATACCTTCAAATTTAATGATTTGAGATCCTGATGGAAAAACGGACCTTGAGACAGTAGGTCCGGCCTTCACGGAAGTGGCCAAGGTTGGCAACTGGACATCCGAACAAGATCCGCATACCAAAACCTGTGGAGCCACCAGCAACACAAACAATTGTTCCATGATGATCTTGGAGATCACTCTTGCAAGAAGAACTAGAGGCAGGAAGATATAAGCAGGTTGATAACACCAAGGAAATGTTAGCGCATCCACTGCTTCCGCCTGAGAATCCCTGGACCTAGACAGGTATCTGGGAAGTTTCTTGTTTAGATGAGAGGCCATCAGATCTATTTCTGGAAGACCCCACATCTGAACAATCTGAGAAAACACATCTGGATGGAGAGACCACTCCCCTGGATGTAAAGTCTGACGGCTGAGATAATCCACCTCCCAATTGTCTACACCTGGGATATGAACCGCAGAAATTAGACAAGAGCTGGATTCTGCCCAAACAAGTATCCGAGATACTTCTTTCATAGCTAGGGGACTGTGAGTCCCACCCTGATGATTGACATATGCCACCGTTGTGATATTGTCTGTCTGAAATCAAATGAACGGTTCTCTTTTCAACAGAGGCCAAAACTGAAGAGCTCTGAGAATTGCACGGAGTTCTAAAATATTGATTGGTAATCTCGCCTCTTGAGATTTCCAAACTCCTTGTGCTGTCAGAGATCCCCAGACAGCTCCCCAACCTGTAAGACTTGAATCTGTTGTGATCACAGTCCAGGTTGGCCGAACAAATGAGGCCCCTTGAACTAAACGCTGGTGATTTAACCATCACGTCAGAGAGTGTGATATCTTTGTATAATCCCGGCACCATTGATTTAGCATGCAAAGCTGGAGAGGTCTCATGTGAAAACGAGCAAAAGGAATAGCGTCCGATGCTGCAGTCATTAGGCCTAAAACTTCCATGCACATAGCCACTGAAGGGAATGACTGAGACTGAAGGTGCCGACATGCTGCAACCAATTTCAAATGTCTCTTGTCTGTTAGAGACAGAGTCATGGACACTGAATCTATCTGGAAACCTAAAAGAAGGTGACCCTTGTCTGAGGAATCAAAAAACGTTTTGGTAAATTGATCCTCCGACCATGTTTTTGAAGAAACAACACAAGTTGATTCGTGTGAGATTCTGCAGAACGTAAAGACAGAGCTAGTACCAAGATATCATCCAAATAAGGAAACACCGCAATACCCTGTTCTCTGATTACAGAGAGTAGGGCACCCAGAACCTTTGAAAAGATTCTTGGAGCTGTTGCTAGGCCAAATGGAAGAGCAACAAATTGGTAATGCTTGTCTAGAAAAGAGAATCTCAGGAACTGATAATGTTCTGGATGAATTGAAATATGAAGGTATGCATCCTGCAAGTCTATTGTAGACATATAATGTCCTTGCTGAACAAAAGGCAGAATAGTCCTTATAGTTACCATCTTGAAAGTTGGTATTCTTACATAACGATTCAAAATTTTCAGATCCAGAACTGGTCTGAATGAATTTTCTTTCTTTGGGACAATGAATAGATTTGAATAAAACCGCAGGCCTTGCTCCTGAAAAGGAACCGGCATGATTACCCCTGAAACCTCTAGATCTGAAACACACTTCAGTAAAGCCTGAGCTTTTACTGGATTCACTGGGATGCGTGAGAGAAAAAATCTCCTCACAGGAGGTCTTACTCTGAATCCAATTCGATACCCCTGAGACAATGCTCTGAATCCATTCATTTTGGACAGAATTTATCCAAACATCCTTGAAAAACCTTAATCTGCCCCCAACCAGCTGTGCTGGAATGAGGGTTGCACCTTCATGCGGACTTAGGGGCTGACTTTGGTTTCTTGAAAGGCTTGGATTTATTCCAATTTGAGGAAGGCTTCCAATTGGAAACAGATTCCTTGGGGGAGGATAAGGTTTTTGTTCCTAATTTTGTCGAAAGGAACAAAAACGATTAGAAGCCTTAGATCTACCCTTAGGTTTTTTATCCTGAGGCAAAAAAAAACTCCTTTCCCCCCAGTAACAGTTGAAATAATAGAATCCAAGTGAGAACCAAATAAATTATTACCTTGGAAAGAAAGAGATAGCAATCTAGACTTAGATATCATATGAGCATTCCAAGATTTAAGCCACAAAGCTCTTCTAGCTAAAATAGCTAAAGACATGGATCTAACATCAATTTTGATAATATCAAAACTGGCATCACAAATAAAATGATTAGCATGTTGCAGTAAGCGAACAATGCTAGATATGTCAGAATCCAATTCTTGTTGTGCTAAATTCTCCAACCAAAAAGTTGAAGCAGCTGCAACATCAGCCAAAGAAATTGCAGGCCTACGAAGATGACCTGAATATAAATAGGCTTTCCTTAGATAAGATTCAAGCTTCCTATCTAAAGGATCTTTAAAGGAAGTACTATCTTCCATAGGAATAGTGGTTCGTTTAGCAAGAGTAGAAATAGCCCCATCAACTTTGGGGATTTTTTCCCAAAACTCTATTGCAACCGCTGGTAAAGGATACAATTTTTTAAACCTTGCAGAAGGATTAAAAGGAGTACCTGGCTTATTCCATTCCTTAGAAATCATGTCAGAAATAGCATCAGGAATAGGAAAAACCTCTGGAGTAACCACAGTAGGTTTAAAAACAGCATTTAAACGTTTACTAGTTTTAATATCAAGAGGACTAGCTTCCTCAATATCCAAAGTAATTAACAAAGAACGCATATACTCTATTTTAAATAAATAAGTAGATTTGTCAGTGTCAATGTCTGAGGAAGGATCTTCTGAATCAGATAGGTCCTCATCAGAAGTGGATAATTCATTATGTTGTCGGTCATTTGAAATTTCATCAACTTTATGAGAAGTTTTAAAAGACCTTTTAAGTTTATTAGAAGTGCAGACAAAGCCTTCTGAATAGAATCAGTAACGAATTCTTTAAAATTCACAGGTATATCATGTACATTAGAAGTTGAAGGAACTGCAACTGGCAATGTACTATTACTGATGGACACTCTATCTGCATGTAAAGGTTTATCATGACAACTAATACAAATGACATTAGGAGATATAATCTCCACAATTTTACAACAAATGCACTTAGCTTTGGTAGAACCGATGTCAGGCAGCAAAGTTCCAGCAGATACTTCTGAGGCAGGATCAGATTGAGACATCTTGCAGAATGTAAAAGAAAAAACAACATATAAAGCAAAATTATCAATTTCCTTATATGACAGTTTCAGGAATGGGATAAAATGCAAATAGCATAGCCCTCTGACTTAGAAAAAAGAGGCAAAAGCATTGGGGCAATAAATAATGAAAAAAGTTTGGCACCAAGAATGACGCACAACGTAACTAGAAATTTTTTTGGCGCCAACCATGTCCAGAAGTGTTTCTTTGCAACAAAATAACCCGCTCTTAGAAGTTAAGCTGTTATCCTGCAAATTTTGCCTTTTTTCATCACTAGGTACCTAGTATCCCATGCGTGTTACACACTAAGAGCGGGTTATTTTGTTGCAAAGAACCTTCTGATTAAGTCTGCCGTCCTCACTGAGGTTTCAATATCGACCGGAACTTGGATACAGAAGCTGTTACACTGGAGGAAGACGGGTGAATGAGATTACTCCAAATTGTCTCCAGAAGGCGAGTGTTTGTTCCAATCCTGGCTCGGTTTATAAACTGCAGAGCAGTTTCCACAAGGCATACTATACAGCATGAACTTTTAAAGAGGTCATTTATATGACGAAAAATTTGTATGTTTCTTATTATCAGGAAAAATATGACATACTGCTGAATATCGCTTTAGTGTGGTGTCCGGTGTTCAATCTGCAGAGCAGTTTTCTATACGGTGTGCTACAATTGCATGAACTTTAAAGAGGCCATTCATGTATATGACTAACCATTTGTAGCTTCATACTATCCAGGGAAATATGACACACATTTTACCCTGTTGAGATTTGATGCATTGCTGCAACATTATATAACGTCGAAAAACTATAAAGCATTCTCAATTGGATACAAATACAGCCATTATATTAAATGTTCATCATTGGGAATTAACGTCTAAGGACACATTTTATAACAAGGATACAATTGGGACTCAATATCATTGTATTATTATTTTTTTAACTATTATTTTTTCAATTTTTATATCTTATTTTTTATAATCAATTTTCCACTTCTTTTTAAGGTGGTATAACATATACATCGTTTCTTTGATTTTACCTGCATTTCCATTTTTATATTGCATAATTGCTTTTAAATTGCAAGGGAGACGTCCCTTTTATCATCTCATTCATACTTTGATTACCATTATAAATAAATATAATTTCTTAAGAAATAATTTTTATTGCATGAATTTTAACATTTTTTATTGCGTTACAAATACTTGACTAATAGTCCTGAATTAGTGTGTCTGTTACATCAAGCTATCTAGCGCCATCCTCTGTAGCCATCGCATTTGATCATATTCTGTATCCACTTTGAGGGAGGTGGTCTGGGAGTGTAACTTTGGGCTCAGCCCAGTTCTTAGTCTGTTTGTACCTTTTAGTATGTTGTAAGCAATTTCATGAGGCACCTGAGGATACTACTTGTTTGAGGGGGGCTACCTTCTGAGAGGAATGGGAGATTGGATATAAAGTGCAAAATTAATTTCACTTTAATTTATATGCAAATATTTAAACAATATGCACATAACAATGCATCAATTTAAATATTGAATATTTATGTGTAGGGGCCTTCGCATGTACAGTTAGTTTTAGGTTATGACAGTTTAGGAAACAATTTTTAAATGATATGCTTAGTCATGTACAATGCATATTGTTTAAAGGGACATTAAACACTTTGAGATGGTAGCATAAAATGATAAATCGTATATATAGAGTGGCTGCACACTCTAGTGACTTATTTCTAACTGTCCCTAATTGGCCACAATAGAGAAGGTAACCTAAGTTACAACATGGCAGCTCCCATTGTTTTATAGACACTAAAACTTTACACTTATTTTGTCAATACTTAAACAGCTAATGAAACTTTCAAATATACATCTATGTTATTCTCAGACTAATCTTTTCATTGAATGCATCATTCTATCTAGCAATTAATAAGTGTGTAATGTCCCTTTAAAGTATTATATATATCTATAGAATAAATTGCATTCAATGTTTCTTTCTATTATTTTAAACATAAACATATCTTTTCAAATAAATATTAAAGGGACATGAAACCCACATTGTTGTCATGATTTTGAAAGAGCATGCAATTTTAAAAAAACTTTTTAATTTACCTCTATTATCAAATTTGTTTCATTCTGAAAAGCATATCTAGATAGGCTCAGTAGCTGCTGATTGGTGGCTGCACATAGATGCCTCATGCGATTGGCTCACCCATGTGCATTGATATTTCTTTAAAAATTAGATAATAGACCTAAATTGGAATGTTGTTTACAATTGTATTCTCTATCTGAATCATTAAAGAAAAATGTTGGGTTTAGTGTCCCTTTAATGTTTCAAATAATAGCAAGCAACAATTAAATCCCTTTTAAGATATCCTCGATACTTTAAATAATCTACATTGCACATGACAATATATATTTTGTCAAGGAGATGTGGTAAACATTTTTGTTTGTTTGTTTGTTTGTTTGTTTTAATAATGGCTGGTGCAAGAAAACTGTAATATTTTGAAGGATTTCAGTTTCAGTTTAATCAGACAGTTCTCAGCTATGCTGATCTGAGGTCTGACAACCTGCCAAATAATTTTCATATCTGATTATGTTACAAAGTGCTGTCATATACTGCTGGTCCTGAGAGAAAACCGCTGCTGATCCAATCAGTAGCGCTAGTTACACATTTGAGTTGCCCGACTAGCAATGCTGATAGTGTCGATAGACTTCAAATTTCATGCATGTAATTTTTTTTACTTTTATGGATCTTTAACTTGGTACAAATGCACATGCTTAAAGGGATAGTCTAGTCAAAATTAAACTTTCATGATTCAGCTAGAGCATGCCATTTTAAGAAACTTTCTAATTTACTCCTATTATCAAATTTTCTTTGTTCTCTTGGTATCTTTATTTAAAAAAGCAAGAATGTAAGCATAAGAGCCAGTACATTTTTGGTTCAGCACCTGGGTAGCGCTTGCTGATTGGTGGCTACCATTTAGATACCAATCAGCAAGCACTACCCAGGTCTGAACCAAAAATAGTCCGGCACCTAAACTTACATTCTTGCTTTTCAAATAAAGATACCAAGAGAACAAAGAAAAGTTGATAATAGGAGTAAATCAGAAAGTTGCTTAAAATTGCATGCTCTAGATGCTCTAGGTTCCGGAGGAGGAGCTTAGCACAGGTAGCTGAGCGTTTGTTCTCCAGTCCCAAGCATCTGGCGGTGCAATCCACGCGCCAAGCCCTGAAATCAGAGGCTGCTACCTGGACGGCAAGAACCACACGCTACCGGAACGACCAGTGGAAATTCCAACCCACTGCAGAGAGACCCCCTGTTCTGAAGGGGAACGTAACTCCAATACACCACACTGTAAATGAGGAGGACTCAAAGGTGTAATTGACGGAGAAAAGATCACAAGTCTGTGCACCTGACAAGGCTTCTAACTTTCTGTTTTATATTTGTGCCCTCTGTTAAATCCTGCCTGCTTGCACTCTTCCCCTCCCGGTGTGAAGTCCGTATACTAACTGCCTCTGGCCGTGGAGGAGTGTTGTGTGGTTCCCAGGGGAGCTTGCGAGTCTGGCGAGGACTCGGGATCTGCCCCTCCTCCCCCACCGGTGCTGCGTGGGAGGAGGCGCTGAATAGGCATCTCGGAGCGTGGAGACCCTACCTGGAGTTCTTGTGTGGGGACGATTTGTCTGAGCACCTGTGCTGGTGGTGCCGCTTTCGGACCCGACCTAGAGGCTGTCACCGGACCCTCTCCCCCCCACCGGTGCTGCGCGGGAGGAGGTGGGTCAGACAAGGCAAGAGCGGACACCTTCCGTGACAACACGGAGCACAGCTTAGAAGCATCCCCTAATCTCTGGCAGTCAATGGCAGGGTTTCAAGCCCAGAGGTTACTTCCTGGACGGTAGTCCCCAAAAAAAGAAGACACCGGAGGGTGAGTGCAATAAGCAGAGGCAAACATTGTGTGCTAGGAAACCCTGGGACTTTTCTTTGAAAGATAGCGGGCGTTAGCAAGTAGGGGGAACAGACTCACTTTAACTATACACGCTGGACAGAAACTTATACAAATTCAAGAAAAGGGGGAAATCAAGAAAAAAAAAAACATCCCTTTACATAAGTAAACTATTCTTCGCTAAACTTAAGACTTTGGGATAAACCCCTAGCAAACAAACAAGATAAAGTTTGTAGGATCTTTTACTTTACCAAAAAGCCCAAAGAAGCGGGAGCAGGGGCAAATTAAGGCCTCATACTAAAGGGGAAGAAGAAGAAGGGAAGAAAGTGGAAGGAGGGGGCGAAGGAAAAAGAAAAGGAAAAATAGAATATGATACATCGCTACTAGAAGATACAGTCACAGCAAAAAAAATAAATTTTCCCCTCCTCAATTAGCGTAAGATACAAAGGGAGAAACAGTAACATTAAAAGTTTCTGAACTAACCTCAGCTTGTTAAGACTCCTATCTTAACAACTCAATAGGACTGTGACTCCTTAAATTCATATACAAATTTCTACCCTTGAACTGCAAAATTGCTGAATATACAGCAGATGTGTTTTTCGTCTGCTGACTATTGATTTTTTTTTTTTTTTGTTTTTTTTTCTCCTTGCCAATATCGCTAATTCATTATCTGTGTTTAAAACAATGCTATGTATTTAATGTATGTTATTCCTACTAACCTGTCCACAATAGGGTATTTAAAAGAAACAAGGGGTGGAGGCGGCGCCAAAAGAGGCGATCTAGCACTTTGAAATATTTTTTTTTAAAAACCTGGGTAGGTATCGAATCTAAATAGTCTAATAATAACTATATCTATTATACATATCCCCAATAAATCAGAATGAATACAATTAGACCTTATGATTAAAATAATTCAATATGTATTTCTCTAGACTAACCCAAACCACTTTTTATCAGATTTTGAACTTCTTAGGAAATTCTTAAAAAATTCTTAAAAAAATGCAAGGTGCTGCAGGTTTCAATATCAAATAACAAATTTTATTACACAAAATCCTGATAATTCTAGAAAAATTCAGATTATTCAAATAAGTATAAAATCACTTAAATACTGTGACACCGGTGTCCATTAATCTAAAAAATGAAAAATAAAAAAATAAATGAGAATTTAAAATTACTAATGTCCTTAAAAGACTTTCGAGCAAACTTTAAACAAATAAATGTAACGCTCTAATCAGGTTCTAGAACAGTTTCCAACCACTATGTATAGCTGTTAGCAAAAAACCAGTATTAGGAACTCTGTGCATTAATACTCAATGTAGACTGTGAAAAAAAGCCTTAAATAAAGCTATTGTGTTGTTATAAAAACAACCAGACTGGTTAACAATTGCGGTAACTTCTTATGGCAGTAACACAGTTCTTTATATATAAAAGCGCTATTGGGAGTCTGTTTGCAGCAATGTTAGTTTGATCATATAAGTGCTGTTTTATAACATTCTTCCGTGAGGGCTTTTAGAATCTCCTAGGTGGCAATGGCTGTAATAGCTTCCACAGGTGCAAACCAGTGCTTCAGCACCTCAACGGCAATCAGTGAGTCTTTTGAAAATACATTCAGAGTACCTTTAATAAGTGCTGGTAGTCTTCTCTTGGTATCCTTAGTGTGCACACTAGTAGAAGAAACGGTTGATCTGTACTCCTACCGTATAGCCAGGTCCTCCAAGTCTTACTGGCGTGACGGTTCTGGGAGTGAATGTGAATGTGTCTCTGTAGTCTTTTTCCTTTCTGCAGGGCTGGATAATAGACAAGTCTACGAGTTTCAGCTCACCAGGGAGCCTTTGTCAAATTAGACAGAATTTAGATAGGAGCTTACCTGTGTCTGATGATAAGCCTGCTCCTAATAAACACTCTATTTCATTCACTTTGAAGACTCCGCATTCTTTTTCCTCATTTCATATACGGTAGGAGTACAGATCAACCGTTTCTTCTACTAGTGTGCACACTAAGGATACCAAGAGAAGACTACCAGCACTTATTAAAGGTACTCTGAATGTATTTTCAAAAGACTCACTGATTGCCGTTGAGGTGCTGAAGCACTGGTTTGCACCTGTGGAAGCTATTACAGCCATTGCCACCTAGGAGATTCTAAAAGCCCTCACGGAAGAATGTTATAAAACAGCACTTATATGATCAAACTAACATTGCTGCAAACAGACTCCCAATAGCGCTTTTATATATAAAGAACTGTGTTACTGCCATAAGAAGTTACCGCAATTGTTAACCAGTCTGGTTGTTTTTATAACAACACAATAGCTTTATTTAAGGCTTTTTTTCACAGTCTACATTGAGTATTAATGCACAGAGTTCCTAATACTGGTTTTTTGCTAACAGCTATACATAGTGGTTGGAAACTGTTCTAGAACCTGATTAGAGCGTTACATTTATTTGTTTAAAGTTTGCTCGAAAGTCTTTTAAGGACATTAGTAATTTTAAATTCTCATTTATTTTTTTATTTTTCATTTTTTAGATTAATGGACACCGGTGTCACAGTATTTAAGTGATTTTATACTTATTTGAATAATCTGAATTTTTCTAGAATTATCAGGATTTTGTGTAATAAAATTTGTTATTTGATATTGAAACCTGCAGCACCTTGCATTTTTTTAAGAATTTTTTAAGAATTTCCTAAGAAGTTCAAAATCTGATAAAAAGTGGTTTGGGTTAGTCTAGAGAAATACATATTGAATTATTTTAATCATAAGGTCTAATTGTATTCATTCTGATTTATTGGGGATATGTATAATAGATATAGTTATTATTAGACTATTTAGATTCGATACCTACCCAGGTTTTTAAAAAATTTTTTTTTCAAAGTGCTAGATCGCCTCTTTTGGCGCCGCCTCCACCCCTTGTTTCTTTTAAATCTTTTTAAATCAATTGCACAATTGTGAGAGGTGCAATTAGGAGGTAGGCAAGTCTGGTTATTCTACCATTGGTCTACACTAACCTTGAAAGTAGCTTGCACAATAGGGTATTTGTTTGGTCTCTGTATCTTCAAACCATTAGGGACTAAACTACTAATGTCAGAAGATTTGAACAATCTCAGGCATTATATATCAATGTTATAACCATATAGCGGGCTAGCCACATGTCTATTCTTGGTCAAGTCAGGGTAATTGTTTGTAGAGGTCCCTCATATGGGCTTATTGGAATAGACTTCTTGCCTCATTTACAGTTATTTTTCCGCTGGATTTAAACGATTCAAACCTCTGATTTAATATATCAGCTAACTTAGATTAAAATTAGCAAGGAAACTGATCCTGGAAACAGAGGCTATATACTAACCGCAACTGTCTGCAAGCTGCTTTAATTCGTGAAAGTACAATAGCTACGTCTATTTTCACTAACATCGCTAATTTACTATCTAGGATTAAATTGCTGTGTACTAACCTTTGCCACTCTAGTTAAGGTGCCCATAAAAGAGCACTTCTTCTCTGGTTTTTGTAATTAAGCCCTTCAGGTTTTTGTATAGGCTCTTGACTTGCAGGACAAAATTATTAATTCAAGCAGCTTGTACTAACTGCAGGTACCATACTTCACAGCCATAAGGGCACCGTGGGACAGTCACAGTCTTACCTGTGTTGGGTTGGGGTATCTGCCCAGGGGAATCCCACTTGTGGGTTCCCCCGAGCAAGTTCTTAGTTTTAACAACTGATACTTAATTGTAGGACAAAAATAAGCAGAATCTCATAATATCTTGAGATTTTTGTTTTCTCTCAGTCAGCTCCTTATTAAGAGACTTAAGGCCTTGATTCAATTTCCCAACTAAATTTAAATTCAAAAACTGATCTTGCAGGCAGAGGTCACACACTATTTGCTCTGCTCTACTCATTTAAAATAAGTATGCGACTCTGTGGCTGACTGCCTAAGCTTGACTTGAACACTTTAAAGTCACTCACACCCCCTTTTTTTTTTTTTTTTTTTTTTTCTCTTTTTTTTTCACTCAGAGCTTTATCGCACCGTCACGGTATACACAAATAGTCACATAAATTGGATCACTCTTTTCTTTTGATCCCTAAATTATTTTCTCACTTACAACCTATACACACTTTCCTCCATTTTTCCTTCACAAGAGTTATTTACTCTCCTTTCTTAACACTATCACACACTACTCAGGGGCACCCCCTTAATTAGCACTTTCTCCACACGCACAATTAGCACATGGACAAATTTCTCAATACTTCCTCCAAAACAACATCTCCAAGCATGGCAGGCAGACATAGAGATAAGAAATATAAAGGAATCGCCGAGCCTTTAGTTGAAGCTCACTCTGCAACCAATCTAAGTCCCATAAGCAAGGTATTGAACTTACAAAATCTGGTTACCAATATTTCAGAAGCCCTGACCCCCAAATTTGACACCCTAAGAAATGAAATAAAACAAGATATAGATCGGCTATCTCAGGAAGTCAGACAATTTTCAAGTAGACTGCAAGAGGCAGAACAAAGGGTATCAGATTTAGAAGATCTCTCAGTGGTACAAGGCTCTAAATTAGCAGACACAGAAACTAAGCTACAAAAAATGCAGTTGAGATTAGAAGACTTAGAAAATCGTTCGCGAAGAAATAATATAAGGATAATTGGCATACCTGAGGAAAAAAAATACGAAAATTTAACGCTATTTATAACAGAAACGTTAGCTCAAATTTTGGAAATATCAAACACTCAGATAATAATCGAAAGGGCTCATAGAATTGGCCCTCCCCCAGATGATAACAAAACAAGCAGGAGACCCAGGGTAGTCATTGCACGATTTCTGAACTACTTAGATAAAGTTTTTATCCTTCAACAATTCAGAAAAAAGCAACCTATCAATATAGATGGTGCAAACATTTTATTGTTCCAGGACTACTCAGTAGAAACCTCCATAAAACGGAGAGATCTAGCAGCTGTCTGTACAAAATTTATTCAAAAAGGTTACAGGGCAACTTTAATATATCAATCTAAACTCAAAGTAGTCACTGGTGATGACATACATTTTTTCGAAAATGCTAAAGAAGCAGAAAGGTTCTTTATTGAAGTAGAGTCAGCAGGCTAAGCGCTTGCTTAACAGGGGCTCATAGCTCAAAATTAAGAGTATAGAAATAATTTTGTTCTTTGTTTCACCGTCTTTTTTTTTTCTTTTTCCTGTTGTCACTTAA
Source organism: Bombina bombina (assembly GCF_027579735.1). Classification (NCBI taxonomy): domain Eukaryota; kingdom Metazoa; phylum Chordata; class Amphibia; order Anura; family Bombinatoridae; genus Bombina; species Bombina bombina. The sequence continues at coordinate 1,018,273,773 of NC_069503.1, forward strand.
ATACAATATGGGTGTCTTATCAAAATTACTTCCCTCGGAAAGAGATCCCTTTAGGGACAGAGGGAAAAAGGAGGAGTTAGCCCTCCTTTTCTATCATATAATAGAGTATCAATCCCCCCCCTCCCCCTTATCATTTTTTTTTCCCCTTTTTCTCCCCTCTCTCGTCTCTCTCCCTCTCTCCCTCTTCCCTTCCTCCCTCGTTTTTCCCTCCCGCGTGCTTCTTGTTCTCTTTTTTTTTATCTGAACGGATAAGCTAATTCGATGAAGCCGCCAGATAGGTTTAGATTAATTTCATGGAATGTGGGTGGAATCACAACCCCTATAAAAAGAAAAGCCATAATCTCACACACGCGAAAATTACAGGCGGACATCACTTTTCTCCAAGAAACACATCTAAACTTAGAAGAAGTAATTAAATTGAAAGGCTCTTGGATAAAGGAGGTAATTGCCTCATCTAGTGTCAGAAGGAAGAGAGGGGTGGCAATACTGCTAGGTAAAAGACTAGAGTATGATATACTTCAGACAAGGGGTGACCCAGAGGGGAGATTCGTAATGATTAAAGCCCGAATAGCCAAACAAGTACATACATTGTGCAATTTATATGCACCTAATGAATTGGATTATGAGTTTTGGAACTTAATGCAATCCACCATCTTGTCCTTCACAGAAGGGTTTTTAATAATCGGAGGAGATTTCAATATGGCCCCACAATCCCCCTTAGATAGACTGAGATATAATAGCAGGCAACTAAAGTTTAAAAAGGATAAGCTTGAAACAAAAATTTTTAAGATTCTCTTTCAGAATTTACTGGTCAAAGACATCTGGCGAATACAAAACCCTGATGTCCGAGACTATACCTGCTTATCCAGGGTACATAAAACCTTATCAAGAATAGATCTATTATTAACTGACGAGAGACTCTGCTCAAAGAATATGAAAGCAGGAATCACACCTATAATCATCTCAGACCACTCCCCCATCTTCCTTGAGATACATTTAAATACTGCGATAAAAACACCTCTAAGATTCAGGTTTCCTTATCACCTGACAAATGACGCGAAATTTAAAAAACACCTAAATGATAAATTTAAAGAATATATTCAAATGAATATTGAATATATTGATAGACCGGAGATCTTTTGGGGTGCTGCAAAAGCAGTCATCAGAGGAGAAATAATCGCCTACGCGGCCAAACTTACCAAGATACTGAAAAATAGAGAAAAAGAAGCTCTTAATTTTGTTGTAAATTCTTATAATCATTTTCTTCTATACAAGTCAGCTTTTAATTGGGCCAAATATATTAAAGCCAAAAAAGAAAGAGACGCCTTAACACTGCTCTTAGAAACTCAAAAAGATCTTAGATATCAGGCGAAAATGTACCGATTCGGCAATAAATCCGGTAAACTTCTGGCAAGGCTAGTTAAGGGAGAAAAAAACCCCTCATACATCGATAGAATACAACAAAAAGAGATCATTCTTACAAAATCAGAGGATATTTTAGAGAGCTTCAAAAAATGTTATGAAGATATTTACTCCTCTAGAGTCGCCAACTTGGATCAGTCTCAAAAATTTTGGAGCAAAATAACCTGTCCCACAGTCCCAGAGGAAATGTTAACTAATTTGAACAAACCAATCTTAGAGGAAGAAGTTAGCAAAATGATCTCTGAGCTATTACTTAACAAAGCGGCAGGCCCCGATGGGCTCCCTAATGAGGTGTATAAAATTTTAGCCCCCGAAGTGGTCCCATGTCTCTGTAAACTATTTAACGAATATTTTATCGATGGTAAAAATATACTGTCTAGTTTTACGGCTTCTTATACAACTTTATTGCTCAAAGGAGGGAAAGATCCAACCCAAAGAGATTCCTACAGGCCCATAGCTCTTCTGAATACTGAATATAAAATATTAGCCTCAATTTTAGCAAGCAGACTTCAAAACGGTCTCACCCATATTATTCATAATGATCAGGCAGGCTTTCTTAAACATCGTAACTCGGTCTCCAAAATCAGAGAAGCTCTAGCAATAACAGAATACTTCTCTCGGAAGACAGCCGTCGGGGAGGAGATGGGGGCTCCTGATCTTGCAATAGTTGCAATCGATGCTGAGAAAGCTTTCGACTCGGTCTATTTTAGCCACATATTCACATCTCTGGAAAAATTCGGAATTTCAGGCAAATTCCCCAGCTTTATAGAAAATCTATACAAAAACCCACATACAAAATTAATTATTAACAATTCTCTATCATCAGATATTGCAATTCAAAGGGGCACGCGGCAGGGTTGCCCCCTATCTCCTCTCATCTTTGACATAGCCATTGAGTCTCTGGCAATAAAGATTAGACAGTCTCTCCAAGGGGTCACAATTTCTAAACATGAATTAAAAATCGGATGTGGATGATATACTTCTCTATCTCTCGAATACAAAGAGGAATATACCCAAGTTGATGCACATAATAGATAGGTTTGGGTCCTTCTCGGGATACAAAATAAATGCAGCAAAGTCAGAGATTATGTGGCTTAGGAAAAAAAAGGACTCATTAATTGAGTGCCCTTTCAAAGAGGTGAGGGAATCATTTAAATACTTGGGAATTTTTATACCAGTTAATCCCTCAGCTCTATATATACTCAATATAATACCAATTCATTCACTGATCCGAGAAAAACTGAAAACCTGGTTAAATTTACCAATCTCACTCTCAGGGAGAATTGTGCTATTTAAGATGGCCCTCCTGCCCAAACTTTTATATATATTACAGAATACACCAATATTGATGGCTGTAAAAGATATTCGGTCTCTTAATTCGGCAATTAGAAACTTTATTTGGCAAGGGAGGAGATCTAAGATCTCAATACCTAAATTGTCAACAGGTAAAGAATACGGAGGACTGTCTTTGCCAGACATAGGAAATTATAACCTAGCTTTCCTCGCTCGCACGGTGACAGACTGGTTTCTCTCCACAAATTATGTGACCAATATTTTGCTAGATGAAAACATCTGCTATCCTTTCCTCCCTACGGGGCTGGCTCACTGCGAGCCCAAAGCACTTCCACCTGAAATTAAGAAACTTAAAATCATACTAAATCCCATTAAAGCATGGTGGAAAATAGGGAGTCTTCTGAAAACTAATTGCAGTGCTTCGCAGTATCTACCCATACAGGGTAACCCCAATTTTTGCCCTGGCCTGAATTCAGCAATTTTCAGTAAATGGGCCTCTAGGGGCCTGGGGAAAGTCTATCAACTGGTCAGGTCAAACACAAATTGTATGAGAACATTTGAGGATCTAAAAAGAGAATTCAACCTAGCAAACAAGGAATTCTTTGCATATCTTCAACTGAGGCATTATATTTCAGAATTGGTCACAAAGACAGGCTGGAATTGGGCCTTGGGAAACCTGGAAAATTGGCTAGTACTAACAAAGAGCGGACATACAGCAATCACATATTGCTATAGATCTTTATGTAATGTTAAGGGCTTACTGGTACTGGAAAAGATAACGTTGAATTGGAACAGGTTTATTGTCCCTAATGACATTGAACCGAAATTTATCCAAAGATCTATTAGTAAAGTATCCCAGACCACCCTCTCTGTGAACTGGAGAGAGGCACATGTCAAACTTTTGCATCAAGCATATTTCACGCCAGAGAAGGGCCATAAATTGCACAATGTAAACTTCAACACATGTCCAAAATGCTCCTTCTTCGCAGCAGACTTAATACATATGATATGGAGTTGCCCAAAAATTAGGCAATTCTGGCATAAATTGGAATATTGGCTCAACAACACCCTGGGGATCTCCCCTCTGGGTTTCACACTTACGCAGGTGGTTTTTTGTATAAAGAAGCACGAAGGGCAACACTCCCAGGAGAAACTGGTTACTCTCTCAATATTAGCTTCCAGGTATCTAATCACCAAGTGCTGGAAGATACATAGGGCCCCCACAATATTAGAAGTTAAAAATTATCTCAAAAAACAATGCATGTTAGAACAGAGAGACACTAATCTAAATAATGAAGAAGAGATAAAGGCATTCTTTAAGAAATGGTCTCTTTTTATTAAAAGCTTTCCAGAAAACGAAGTAGAGCATCTGATCTTCCCATTTAGAAATTCAGAGCTAATACAGCTTAATATTTGGTAACCCACGGAGAGGAGGAAGAGAGTGGGAGAGAATTCCCCCCCCTTTTTTTTTTTTTTTTTTTTTCTTTTTTTCTTCCCTTCCCCCGCCCCATAGATATGTTTTGTTTTGGGGTGTTTTCTTTTTATTCTTGTTTTTTATTTATTATCTTTTTTTTCTTTAATTAATGTCTTGATTTAGTCGCTACAAATATAAAAACCCAACTTTGCGGTTATATAAACTGGATATAACAATGTACTATCTCCGTAAAATGTGGACCCAAGTAGGACTGAAATAAAACAAATATGAATATACTCTATTTAAGACACATTCCACATGCTTGCAGTATAGTAAACTTTAGCACTAATGCAGGTATTGCATTTAAAAGTTGTATACTTAAAGTATAAGGTAATGCTGTGTAGAAACAGAATCTCTTTTTACTTTCTCTTTCGGATCGTCCTTTTTGTTTATTTTTTGCCCTGCGTGGCATATCCACATGTACAGTGTCTTTTCACCAAATGTTGGTTATAAATAAAAATAAAAAAATAAAAAATAAAAAAATAAATAAAAAAAATTGCATGCTCTATCTGAGTCATGAAAGTTTAATTTTGACTAGACTATCCCTTTAATCTCTGAAATTAAATGTGGAACACATTTTTTAATGGAAATTACTGATGTCTTGTTTTTACCAGTGATGCTGTGGGCCTCACAAAGAACATGAATAGTTGGGCATGGCCTGTAAGATGTTGGTCAGCCATGATTTAAAGTAACCCATTGAAAAAACATTAAAAAAATGTTTCAACTGACCATTTGATGCTTAACAATTTAATCTAACATATAAAATATAAATGATATAAGTAACAT